>NC_081320.1:50504823-50664823 GCF_026419965.1 Kogia breviceps
TCATTTTTTTTGTTGTGCAAGACCCTAAATATTCCTCTTATGTTTTTTTCCTCCTTCACACCAGTTGCCAAAAGGTGCCTCTTCCTTTCTGCCTTTTATCACCCATCCATCTCCTTGCCCCAGAAGCTATGCATTTTAAAAACTGCCCCTTCGAGTTGCATGTCACTTTTAAGTCCCTTCCATGTAGTCCCTGCTCTGATCTACAAGAGCACCAGGAGTTGGAGAAATCATGCACTGGGATTTGGGTTTTTTTCCATTTTACTTACAATTATATTGAAGTTTGGACATTCTCTGTCTTCAAGTTATGCCAAAGGTGTAGTTTTCATGTAGTTTAGCTTCTCCCATGAGTTTCAATCCTCCCTTCGTTTACTGTGTTCTGTATTGTTTATAGAGGAAGTATTGGGAGGTAGAAAGGAAGGCAGCCTCTATTATCTTCAGCCGCCTGAAGTTTTACCTCTTTATTTACTTTTTCTTTTTTTTTTTGCGGTACACGGGCCTCTCACTGTTGTGGCCTCTCCTGTTGCGGAGCACAGGCTCCGGATGCAGGCTCAGCGGCCATGGTTCATGGGCCCAGCCACTCCGTGGCATTTGGGATCTTCCCGGACTGGGACACGAACCCGTGTCCCCTGCATCAGCAGGCGGACTCTCAACCACTGCGCCACCAGGGAAGCCCTATTTACTTTTTAAAAAGCAATTTTACTGAGGCATAATTTACATGTACCATAAAATTCACCCATTGTAAGTATACAATTCAGTGATGTTTGGTAAGTTTATAAAGTTGTGCAATGATCACAGTGCAGTTTTAGAACATCTCCATCATCCAGATAGCTTCCTTGTGCCAATGTACAGTCAGTTTCCACTCCCACTACTAGCCTGAGCCAATCACTGGTCTGCTTTCTATCTCTAGAGAAATCTTATATAAATGAAATCATATGACCTGGACACGTCATATAAATGGAGTCATACAATATGTTGTCTTTTGTGTCAGGCTTCTCTCATTTAGCATTATGTTTTTGAGGTTCATATATATTGTAGCATGTAGTTTATTCCTTTTTAATTGTTGAACAGTATTCCATTGTATAAATTACCACATTTTGTTTATCTACTCACCAGCTGATGAATATTTGAATTGTTTCCAGTTTGTGGCTATTATGAATAATGTTACTAATAAACATTCACATATACATCGTCAAGTAGACATTTGTTTTCATTTCCCTTGGTTAGATCTTCTGGAGTAGAATTGGTGGATCATATTGTTTTAAGTCTATATTTATCTTCCTAGTTTTAAGAAACTGTCAGATTGTTTTTCTGAAGTGACTAACATTTTAAATACCCATCAGCAGTGTATGAGGGTTCCAGTTTCTCCATGTTCTCACCTATGACTGGTATTGTCAGGTTTTTTATTATAACCATTTTACTGGGTGTAGAGTTGTATCTCATTATGATTTTAATTGCATTTCCCTAATGACTAATGATGCTTGGCATTTTTATGTGGTTATTAGCCATTAGTATATCTTCTTTGGTGAAATAGCTATATAAAACTTTTGTGCATTTTTAATTGGGTTGTTTCATATTACTAAATTATGAAATTTATTTATAATTATTTATTTATATTATATAGTCTGAATATAAGTACTTTATCACATACATGCAAATATTTTCTCCCAGTCTGTGGCTTGCCCTTTCATTTTCCTAACAGTGTCATTTGAAGTACAAAAGTTTCAAATTTTGGTAAAGCCCAATTTAGCCTTTTGTTTTTAATCAACTGTGCTTTTTGTGTTGTATATAAGAAATCCTTTTCTAACCTACAGACCCCAAAATTTTCTCTTATGTTTTGTTCTAGAAGTTCTATAGTTTTAGTTCTTACTAATTTCCATGTTTGATGTGACACAGGGGTCTAAATTCATTATTTTGTACATGAAAATCCAATTTTCCAAGCACCATTTGTGGAAAAGGCTCCTTGCTCCAATGAACTGCCTTTGCAATTTTGTCAAAAAATCAGTTACCCATAAGTGTAAAGGTTTCTTTCTGGATTTGCCATTATGTTCCATTGGTAAATATTTCTATCCTTACACCAATAATCCCCTAGACTCTGTTATACTGAGGGCACTACTGAACCAGAATTTCACAAAATACATCCAATACCACAAAAATAAACAGGAAAAAAGATAAACAGTTCCACACAGTTACTTTAAAGGAACAGAAAATGAAAATCAATACACATCAACTGAGGAATTCTCTCCTCCAAAACAACCATGAAGTAGAAGAAAACTGTACAGCAACACTCCAAGCAGAATTAAATAAACTGAAACAAGCAACTGGGTACATGGAAACCCACTCTGGATTAAAAAGACAAAAACTAAGAAGGAAAGGAAGGAAGAGCAGAGGAGAGGAGAGGGTAGGAGGGAAGAGAGGAAGTTCACTGAATTCAAGAAAGAAAAGGAAGAAAAAGATGTTATCTGAGAAATGAAAAATAAATTCAAGGCACTCAAGTGAGAATAAACTCAAATTAAAATTCAATAAAGGACACTGAAAATGGCAGAAAACAAGAGAAGGAAAAGGAAGTAAACAAAGAAATTTTTTAAAGTCAGGGAGAAAGTAATAGAGTGGGAGATAAGGCAAAAAATCATTAGCATTTGTACACTTTAATTTCTTGAAGAAGAAAAATAAAACAATGGAAAGAATTAATATTTAAAACTATAATCTAGGAAAATGTTTCAGAGTTAAATTTTTGAAAAAACACTTGAATCTACACATTGGAAGATCCTACCAGATGCCTGAGAAAAATTATCTTAGAACAATTATCTCTGAGACATATTCCAACAAAACTCTAAGGTTTCAATGACTAATTTTAAAAATCTTCAAGACCTCCTGGTAAAGAGATCAAGTAACTTATATATGATAAAAACTCTCCAGAAAATGGGCATAGAGAGAAGCTACCTCAAGATAATAAAGGCCATATACGACAAACCCACAGTAAACATCATTCTCAACGGTGAAAAACTGAAAACAGTTCCTCTAAGATCAGGAACAAGACAAGGATGTCCACTCTTGCCACTATTAATCAACATAGTTTTGGAAGTCCTATCCAGGGCAATCAGAGAAGAAAAAGAAATTAAAGGAATCCAAATTGGAAAAGAAGTAATACTGTCACTGTTTGCAGATGACATGATACTATACATAGAAAATCCTAAAGATGTTACCAGAAAACTACTAGAACTCATCAATGAATATGGTAAAGTTGCAATATACAAAATTAATACACAGAAATCTCTTGCATTCCTATACACTAACAACAAAAGATCAGAAAAAGAAATTAAGGAAACAATCCCATTTACCATCACAACAAATAAAATACCTAGGAATAAACCTACCTAAGGAGACAAAAGACCTGTACTCAGAAAACTATAATATACTGATGAAAGAAATCAAAGATGACACAAACAGATGGAGAGATATACCATGTTCTTGGATTGAAAGAATCAATATTGTCAAAATAACTATACTACCCAAAGCAATCTGCAGATTCAGTGCAATCCCTATCAAATTACCAATGGCATTTTTCACAGAATTAGAACAAAAAATTTTACAATTTGTATGGAAACACAAAAGATCACAAATAGCCAAAACAATCTTAAGAAAGAAAACAGAGCTGGAGGAATCAGGCTCCCCGATGTAAGACTATACTACAAAGCTACAGTCACCAAAACAGTATGGTACTGGCACAAAACCAGAAATATAGACCAATCGAACAGGATAGAAAGCCCAGAGATAAACCCACGCACCTATGGTCACCTGATCTATGATAAGGGAGGCAAGAATATACAATGGAGAAAAGTGGTGCTGGGAAAACTGGACAGCTACATGTAAAGGAATGAAATTAGAACACACCCTAACACCATATACAAAAATAAACTCAAAATGGAATAAAGACCTAAATGTAAGGCCAGACACTGTAAAACTCTTAGAAAAAAACATAGGCAGAACACTCTTGGACATAAATTGCAGTAAGATCTTTTTTGATCTACCTCCTAGAGTAATGAAAATAAAAACAAAAATAAACAAATGGGATCTAATGAAACTTAAAAGCTTTTGCACAGCAAAGGAAACCATAAAACAAAAAGACAACCCTCAGAATGGGAGAAAATATTTGCAAATGAAGCAACCAACAAGGTATTAATCTGCAAAACATACAAACAGCTCATGCAGCTCAATATCAAAAAAAAACAAATAACCCAATCAAAAAATGGGTGGAAGATCTAAATAGACATTTCTCTAAAGAAGACATACAGATGGCCAAAAAGCAC
Source organism: Kogia breviceps (assembly GCF_026419965.1). Taxonomy (NCBI): domain Eukaryota; kingdom Metazoa; phylum Chordata; class Mammalia; order Artiodactyla; family Physeteridae; genus Kogia; species Kogia breviceps. The sequence goes on from NC_081320.1 coordinate 50,509,131, forward strand.
ATGAAAAGCTCAACATCACTAATTATTAGAGAAATGAAATTTAAAACTACAATGAGGTATCACCTCACACCGGTCAAAAATGGCCATCATCAAAAAATGTACAAACAATAAATGCTGGAGAGAGTATAGAAAAAAGCAAACCCTCCTACACTGTTTGGTACACTGCTATGGAGAACAGTATGGAAGTTCCTTAAAAAACTAAAAATAGAACTACTATATGACCCAGCAATCCCACTCCTGGGCATATATCTGGAGGAAACCATAATTCAAAAAGATACATGCACCCCAATGTTCACTGCTGCACTATTTACAATAGTCAGGACATGGAGGCAACCTAAATGTCCATCAACAGAGGAAGGGATAAAAAAGTATATGGTATATATACAGTAGAGTATTAATCAGCCATAAAAAAGGATGAAATAATTCCATCTGCATTAACATGGATGGATCTAGAGACTGTCATACTGATTGAAGTAAGTCAGACACAAAACAACAAATATCATGATATCACTTATGTGTGGAATCTAAAAAAAGGGTACAAATGAACTTAGTCACAAAACAGAAGTAGAGTCATAGATGTAGAAAACAAACTTATGGTTACCAGGGGGTAAGGGGGGGAGGGATAAATTGGGAGACTGGGACTGACATATACACACTACTATATATAAAATAGATAACTAATGAGAACCTGCTGTACAGCACAGGTAACTACCCAATACTCTGTAGTGCTCTATATGAGAAAAGAATCTAAAAAAAGCAAAAAGAGTGGATATATGTAGATGTATAACATATTCACTTTGCTGTACACCTGAAACTAATATAACACTGTTAATCAACTATACTCCAATAAAATTTTTTTTAAAAAAGGGATCAAGTAACTTACAAAAGCAAAATAATTAAACTAGCATCAACCATTTCAAAAATAAAATACACAGCAAGGCAAAAGTGGACCTGCAATTTTTTAAAATTCAGTGAAAGAAACTGTAAACCAATAACTTATATCCATCCAAGTTCTTCTACAAGTATCAAATCTAAAGAGTAACAGTTTACAAGAGTCCTTCTTTAGGAATGTACTAGAAGAAGAGCTTTATCCAACCATGAGATGATTGGGAAAACTTCAGCCACAGGACTAACTGTGAATGTTTTAATATATTTAAATGTACATAGAAAACAAAAACAGGAGTGTGGGGAGATGAGTGTGGAAGATTCATGTAGAGATACTGTATGTTGTGATTAAGTAGAAATGATACAACTTTAAAAATGGGAGGAACACTGACAGTAAAAGAGAAAAGCAAAATAAGCCCACTGATTGCTGTATAGGTATAGGTGAGAGTTAAAAGATACCAATAAACACTGATGTATCAGATAATAATAAGTTAACTAAGAAGCGACTAACTGCATTAGAAGAGATATTAGTACATACAGAGTGAAGTAAGTCAGAAAGAGAAAAACATATATTAATGCATATATGTGGACTCTAGAAAAATGGTACAGGTGAACCAGTTTGCAAGGCAGAAATAGAGACACAGATGTAGAGAACAAACATGGACACCAAGGGAGGAAAGTGGTGGGGGGGATGAACTGGGAGATTGGGATTGACATATATACACTAATATGTATAAAATAGATAATAGGAACCTGCCTATAAAAAAATAAAATTGAATTTTTTTAAAAAGGTATTAGTACAAAGGTAACCACCAACAAAACTACAAAGCTTCCTAAATTCCATTTTTTAAAAAACACATTCAAACCTCAGAAGAAACATAAGCAAATAAAACCAAATTTGCATAATTATAAAATATTCAGACTTGAGACCAAGAATATTAGTCATATCAATGAATATAAATGAACTTATCTCATCCATTAAAACAAAACGATTTTCAAAAAAACCCAAGATTTTCAATTTGCTCATAAACCAAGATCCAGCTATGTACTATATACATAGCTAAAACAAATTCATCAGAACAGCTAATAGATGGGAAAAGGTATTCCAGGCAAATAAAAATAAGAAACAGTAGAAATCCTGGTTACAGAGAGAAGCATTAAATATTGACAAGGAAATGTTAACACCCATATTTCACAACAAAGAGATAACACAAATATGTTTGTACCAAGTAACACAGAAACAACCTCTATGAAGGAAAATCTACAAGAAATTCAGGAAACATAGACACTAATAACAGGAAACTTTAACTCATTATTCTAATTACAAAAATTGACTAAGTAGACAAAAAATAACAAGAAAGACTACTTAAACAACATAATCAGTAATGTAGATATTATGGATATTTTTTAAATTCTACACTCTGATGATAGAGAATAAATTTTCTTCCCAAGAACCTTTTAATATTAACCAAAAATGACCATGTTAGGTGCCAAACAGATACCGCTAAGTTCCATAAGGAAGAACTATTACAAACACTCCCTGATCACAATGCAACTAGAAATGTTTAACAAGAAACAAAACGACTTTCCTCCTAGAAATGTTAAAACTTGCTATTAAACAACTCTTGGGTGAAAGAGGAAAATAAAACATGAAATTTCTAAAAAATAACTTTAATGGGATTTAAAGTAATGATCAGAGAAAAAGTGATTACACTAGACACTTTTATCAGGGAGAATGAAAAAATAAAATGAACTAATTCCAACTCAAAAATCTTAAGAAATAACAAGAAGCTAAGCAAAATAGGTCAGAAGGAATAAAAATAAAAGCAGAAATTAATCAGGCAGAGTGGATGTTGGGAAATTTTCCTAAATGTCTAGAGAGTAAATATTTTAGGCCTCTGGGCCATGTTCTGTGCAGCAATTGCTCTGCTCTGTTGTTGTAACACAAAAGCAGCTGTCTGCAATACATAAATGAATGGACATGACTGTGGTCCAATAAAATTTTATTTACAAAAACAGTGACTAACCCACAGGCTATAGTTTACTGACCAATAAGGTAGGAGTTTTAAAAAGTTGTAGACCTAATTGAGACATCAAATCTGGGTGTTTTTGAAAAAAATTAAGAAAACAGATCAAGTTGACTTGATCAAGAAAAAGGAGAAAGCATAAATACACAAAATAAGAAATGGCAGAAGGAGGAGGAATTAATCCTTGTAACAATTTTTTTAAAATCATAAGATAATACTTTTCAGATTTCTAAGCAAATAAATCTGAAAACATAGAAAATATAGATAATTTCCTAGGTAAATGCAGATTGCCAAAAGTGACCACCATTAGATTTAGAAATCTGAAGCCTACCATAAAAGAAATAGACAAAGTGCTTAAAGAACTACACTATAAAAAAGCAACAAGCCCAGGTGGTTCAACAGGAGAATTCTACCAAGCCTTCAGAGCTCAGATATTCTCAATGCTCTACAAATTGTCCCAATGCATTAAAAATAAAGAAAAACTCTGTAAAGTACAGAAAAAGAAAACTATAAACCAATATCATTCATAAACATCAATGTTAATAAAATATTAAATAAAATATTAGCATACAAAATCCAACACCTGGATCTATCCTGAGAATACAAGGTTGGTTCAATGTTACCAAATCCATTAATATCATACATCATATTAATAAATATAAAGCCAATAAAAATCATGATTATCTCTTTAGATGCTAAAAATGTCTTTGACAAAATTCAACCCCCATTCCTGATAAAAACACTCAAGCAAATAGCAATTGAGGGATACAGTCTTAACAAAAGAATATATATACAATTTCATCCGAATGCTATCTTATTTAATGGGTAATCACTAAGGGCATTTCCACTAAGATCAGAAACAAGGCAAAAATGCCCAGTATCTCTGCTACTATTCAAAACTGTATCAGAGGTATTAGCAGGTATAATTAGATAAATCAGGTGGAGCAAGTGTTGGCAAACTATGGCCTACAGGCCAAATCCAAACCTGCTGCCATTTTTGTAAATAAAGTTTTATTTTTATTTATTTATTATTTTTAAAAAATAAATTTATTTAGGGCTTCCCTGGTGGCGCAGTGGTTGAGAATCTGCCTGCCAATGCAGGGGACACAGGTTCAAGCCCTGGTCTGGGAAGATCTCACATGCCGCGGAGCAACTGGGCCCGTGCGCCACAACTACTGAGCCTGTGTGTCTGGAGCCTATGCTCCGCAACGAGAGGCCACGATAGTGAGAGGCCCGTGCACCGCAATGAAGAATGGCCCCCACTCACCGCAATTAGAGAAAGCCCTCGCACAGAAACAAAGACCCAAAACAGATAAAAATAAATAAATATATTTTTAAAAAATAAAATAAAAATTTATAAAAAATAAAAATAAACTTATAAAAATAAATTTATTTTTAAAATAAAATAAAAATAAATTAATAAAAATAAATAAAATATTTTTTTATTTATTTAAAAAATATGAAGATATGGTGAATTGACAGAGCATTCCTGGGAGAGGAAATTGTACATGCAAAGGCCTTAGAGTGGGAACAAATTTGGGAGGTTCGAGTGACAGAGAGTCAATATAGCTAAACTATAAAGGCAGCTGGAGGATGGTAAATTAGTTAGGGCCTCTGTAGGCCGTGCTATGCTGTATGATCTTTGTTCTCATTGCAGTGAGAAGCCACTGTATGATAGCTAAGCGGATAACAGCCGGAATAATGGCCTCCCAAAGATGTCCACATCCTAATCCCCAGATTTTGTGAATATGGTTTATTACATGGCAAAGGGGAATTGAGATAGCAGATGGAATTAAGGTTGCTAATTATCTGATTTTAAAATAGGGATACTATCCTGCATTATCCAGACAGGCCTAATGTAATCCTTAAGTGTGGAAGAGGGTCCTTAAATGTGGAAGAGGGAGGCAGAAGAGTCAGTATCAGAGTGATCCTCAGTGAGAAGACTCAACCTGCCACTTTCAGCTTTGAAAATGGAAGAAGAAGACTATAAGCCAAGGAAAGGAAGAAGTCAAAAAATTAAGGGAACAGATTCTCCTCCAGAAAGGAATGCACCCTGTTTAGGCCACTAAATTTGTGGTAATTTGTTACAGCAGAAGAGAAAATTAATATAAAGTGTTAGGATGTGGTCTGTATTTTTAATAGATCATTTTGATTGGGCTGAATTGATAGGGAAGCTGCCTTGACATCAGGGAAAGTTTTGATGTGAGGTCTGTTTCCACACTTCACCATCTGAATGCTGTGGCTCAGGGTTTAATTTGAACATTAAAACTGCAGTTTGGGAAGTTTAGTTACCCAAAGATACTTAAAATTTTTGTTATAATTTTTCTTTCAATAGAGAAAAGAAAAAAGAAAGAGTCTACAGGAGTTCAGAAATGTTTAAACCTCTAAAAGAGAGAAAGGCAGAGAGAATAGCACAGCAGCATGGCCCACAGCCTGGGCCTACTCACCAGTGGTTAAAATTGTGCCTGCTTTTGCTCACTGTTGTATCCACAGCATCTAACCCAGTACCAGTCACAGAGTGAGTATTTAACAAATATTCTATCCATGAATGAACCATAACATGTTCTCTTAATTTTAAATCTTTCCCATAGACTATTTTCATTCTTCATATACTTACAAATCACTGAACAAAATCTGGGTAACCTATGGCAAAATTAATAAACCAAATTAATTTGAACTATATACAATGTAGAAGCCCACTGAAAACTGGTTGTGAATAGACTATACTGCATTTGAGTTTATAAACAAACTTACTAGAATGTAAGCTGTATGAGGGTAGAGATGTTTGCCTTTTCTTTGTTTATTACTCACTGCTTCATCCTCCAGGACTGTGAAAACTGCCTGGTAGCAGTAAGAGAACAAAGCAGAGATGGAGGCTATCTGCAAATGCCTGAATCACTCCAATCCAGCCTAGAGTTGGGATTCAGTGTAAAATACATTCCTCAATTTCCCATTATTTATCAGATTTTTACAAGGAAATAAAGATACTTTTTAGCTGGTTCTTTATAACTAAAAAAAAAAAAAGTACCTGGCATGCAGCACGCTCAAGAGATATTTATTAAATAAATAAAAGAATTCTTTTTATAATACAAGAATATATAGGATATAAGAATACATAGCTGGCAGTGTGTAAAGTAGACATTTTAGATATGCAAAAGAATCAAGGATTTCCGAATTTAAAACAGTTACAGCATCTTGGATATAAATGGGTTTTTAAAAAACATCACCATTCTGTGAATTGACTGAGACTTTATACCTTATACGCCATTAATGTGTTATTCAACTAGTTTGTTTTCATATTTTTGATGTGGCAAAGACAACCATTACTCAAGTTGTTCATTTTCATATTTTTGACCAGCAACTTTTAAAGTTTCACAACTCAAAGAAAAAACAATTTAGAAGAAAAAAAATTCCATAAGGGTGAGAAGAGCAATAAGTAAAATAAATGATCCTAGGACTAAACTAAACATACTTTAGATTTGGTACTTCCCTAAACTAGTTAATATATTTCAAGTAGTCAACTTCTCTGGTTGCCTCAATTTTTCATTTGTATTAGATAGTCCCCTTCGATGTCTAAAATTCTTTACTGTAGAGCAAATAATCTTTATGTTTGTAGCAAATTTATCTACTTTGATATTTACTGTCATAAGTTAATTATTATATTGGTTAGTTTCTTGCTATTTGTTATATCTGAATTCATACCTAAGAAACTCCAAATGAAATACTATCCTGTTAAAAGCTATTAAAATTTGCCTTGGTTTTATTTGATTCATATCTAAGCAGTTTTCTTTACATTGGAACAAAAAATATGCCCATCTATTCAGAATCCTTATGTGTGCCTATAAACAATGTAACTGTTGAAAATCTTCAGTGTTTACAAAACAAAGAAATTGTCAACAGAATCCCTGGTGGTAGACTTACCAGAAAAAAAAAAAAATTTACAGTCTATAATTCATGAAGATTGGCTCAAAACAAACTGTCCCTGCCAACAGAAAATCTGACAATTATTCTGTTGTCTAATTTGGCTCAGTCTAAGTTGACCTTGTTTATTCATCTCAGTCTTTTAATTCTTGTTATCTTGGCATAAGAGGAGAACATATGGCATATGTCTAGGAAGTCCATTTATGCATCTTAAACTGAAATAAATGTAGAATATACTGAGCATTTCCAATGTGTTCAGCTATTACGGTAGCTTAATGTATATTAGATAGAACTGGTTAAGTTCATATTATCCCTGCTAGGTGTTTGCTGCCTATAAAACTAGAAACTAAGTAGAGAAGTCTTTTTCTAAGCCTCAATATATGGCTAAAACTGGCCAATTTTAAACATATTTTCAAAGATAGACCATCTTAAGCTCTTTCAAAACATAAAAATTAAAGGGTATCAGCAATCTGACAACCTAAAGATCATTAAAGGTTTTCACTGAATCTCTAGCTATGTTTAAGAAAGCAGATGAAGATAATATGAGAAAGATAATGGGAGCTAAAGAGCAAAAAGAATATTTCCACTTTGTCTTCAGCCTAATCTGATCTCCAATTAACTTTCTTATTTCACCAAGACATATCATATCGTGGGTCATAAAACAAATCTTGACTTCAAATGGTATTATACTAGCAATTAATAACAGAAAGACAAACAGAAAAATCTACAAAAACTTAGAAATTAAAAAACACACTTGTAATAATTCATAGGTCAAAGAAAAAGTTTCAAGGAAATCAGAACATATTATAAACTGAAAAATATCAAAATACAACATATCAAAATTTGTGGGATATAGCTTAAACAGTGCTTAGTGGAGATTTTATTCTACTAAATGCTTATTTTAAAAAATGTCTCAATGAACAGTCTAAGCTACCACCTTAAGAAACTAGAAAAAAACAGATCAAAACAAGCAGAAGAAATAATAAACATAAGAGCAGACATCACTGAAATTGAAAACAGTAAAAGAAAATCAATGAAATCAAAAGTTGAAAAGTTGTTGTTTGAAAAGATCAATAAAATTGATAAAACTCTAGTCAGACTGACAAAAAAAGAGAAAAGACATGGGTTTTCATTATCAGGAATGAAAGAGAGGATATTATAATAGACCTCATAGACATTAAACAGATAATAATGTTGTGAACTACTCTATGCATATAAATTTGATAACATAGTTGGAATGGACTAATTATTTAAAAACCACAAGCTACCAAGCTTTCTGAAAATGAAACAGATAATCTGAATACTCCTAAAACCATTTTTAAAACTGAATTTATAGTTTAAAAAAAACTCTGAAAACGATAAATCCATGTCCAGATAGTCTCACTGGTGAACTCTACCAAACATTTAGAGGGAAAAAATACCATCAATTGTGCACAATCTCTATCAGAAAATAAAGATTAAAAAACATGTCCCAAATTATTTTCTGAAGCTACCACTACCCAGAGTACCAAAACAAAACAAAACAAAAAAACCAAACCAAAAAACCACTTTAGACCAGTATCCCTCATAACTATAGAAGCAAAAATCCTCAACAAAAGATTAAGAAATGTAATTCAGTAATATATTTTTTAAAATACAACACAATCAAGTGCAGTTTACCTCAGGAAGGCAAGGCTCATTCAATTTTGAAAAATCAATGAAATCTACTATATTGACAGTTGAAATAAGAAAACTTAGTTGCTCAGCCCAACTGATGCAAAAAGAGCATTTGACCAGATTTAATACCCATTTAGCACTTTTTAAATTCAGAGAACAAGGAATAACAAGGAACTTCCTCAATCTATACAGAGAAGCTACAGAAACAGAAACGAAACTACACAGGTGGGCACACAGCAAAGACGTCCACTCTCACCACTCTTATACAACACTGTGCCTAAAGTCTTAGCCACGGCAATAAGACAAGAAAAAGAAAGAAAACAAATACAGCTTGGGAAAGAAGTAAAACCATCCCTATTCCAGACAACATGGTTTATCTACATAGAAAATCCAAAGGTTATCTACAGAGAACTCCTACAACTAATAAGTGAGTTTAACAAGGTCACAGAATATACAGCCAATACATAAAAGTCAATTATATGCCTATATACTAGTAATGTAGAATTGGAAGTCAAAATTTTAAAAGTTTACAGTAACTCCAAAATAAATGAAATTACTCTGGAATATATCTAACAAAACTTGAACAGAATTTGTATGCCAAGAACTATAAAACACTGTTTAAAGTAATCATAAAAGATCAAAATAAATGGATACACACACCAGGTTTATGGATTGGAAAACTCAATACAGTAAAGATGTCAGTTGTCTTCTAACTGATCTAAAGATTTAACACAATTCTAATTAAAAGCCCAGAAAGGATTTTTGTAGACATAGGCAAGCTGATTATACATTTTATACAGAAAGACAAAGATACCAGAATAGCAAAAACAATTTTTAAAATGGGAAATAATGTTGGAAGAATCATGCACAATCTTAAGCCTTTCTAAAGCAGGAGTCAGCAAATATTTTCTGTGAAGGGCCACTTAATAAATATTTTGGGTTTTGCAGGTCATACAGTCTCTGTCACAGCTACTTAAGTTTACAGTTGTAGTGAGAAAGCAGCCACTGACAATATGTAAATGAATGGCTGTGTGCCAATAAAGCTATATTTATAAAACTAGGCATGGACTGGATTTGGCCATGGACTGTGGTTTGCCATTCCCTGCTCTAAAGCTAAACTAATCAAGAAAGTATGGTATTAGCAAAAGGACAGACACGTAGATTAATGGAATACAATAGAGAACTCAGAAGTTGACCCATACAAATATGCCTGATTTTTAACAAAAGTACAAAGGCAATTCAATGAACAAAGGATATTCTTCAACAAATGGTACTTAAACAACTGGAATCTATGTGTAAGAACCATGAGCCCTAAACTAAACCTCACACCTTATTCAAAACTTAACTCAAAATGGATCACAGATCTAAATATAAAATGTAAAAGTATAAAACTTCTAGAAGGAAACATAGGAGGAAATCTTCATGATCTGGAAATAGTCAAATAATTCTCAGATCTGACTCTGAAAGCACAATTCATAATTTTTAAAAATGGATAAGCTGGACTTCATCAAGTTTTGCTCTTCAAAGGACACTGTTAAGAGCATGAAAAGACAAGCTACTTGCTAGGAGAAAATATCTGCAAATCACACGATAGACATTAAATTTATATCCAGAATATATTAAAAACTCAACAATAAGAAAACAACCCAATTAAAATGGGCAAAAGATTTGACTTGAACATATACTTTAATAAGGACATATACAGATGGCAAATAAGCACATGAAAAAATATTCAACATCATTAGTCATGAAGAAAGTGCAAAATTAAAACCATGATGAGATACCCCTGCACACCTATTAGAATATCTGTAATAAAAACATACTGACAAATAATATTAAGTGCTGGTTAAGATTCAGAGCAAAGAACTCATTCACTGCTGATGAGAATACAAAAATGATACATGCTTCCATCCTGGGAAACAGTTATGCAGTTTCCTATGAAGTAAAAATATATTGAGGGAATTCCCTCGTGGTCCAGTGGTTAGGACTTTGTGCTTCCACTGCAGGGGACCTGATTCAATCCCTGGTCGGGGAAGTAAGCTCCCACAAGCCACATGGCACCAAAAAAAAAAAAAAAAAAACAACTACAAAAGTATATTTAGCATCAGCCAGCAATCCTATTCTTGAGTATTTACCCTAGAGAAATGAAAACCTATGTCACACAAAAACCCATAGATGAATGCTGATAATCATTTTACTTTGCCAAAACCTGGGAAAAAAAATATCCTTCAACAGGTGAATAAACAAACTGGTACATCTATAAAATGGAATACTGCTAAGCAATAAAAAGTAACAAACTGTTGATACATTTAGTATCTTGAATGAATATTGGGAGCAATATACTGAGTGACAAAAGCCAGACACAGAAGTTTATATGTATGATTCCAATTATATGACATTCTTGAAGTCAAAACTATAATCATGGTGAGAAGCAATTACCAGGAGTACTGGTAGGGGAGGATGTGACTATAAAGTATGAGGGAATTTTTTGGCATGATGAAACTATTTTGTATTCTGTTTGTGGTGTAGTGTTAATAACATGAATCTATGTATCTCTTAAAATTCATAGAATCTATGTCTTTAAAAGTTCATTTTAATGTGTAATAACTTAAATAATAAAAATTTTAAAACCAAAAAACTTATTATATAAGAGAATTACCTAAAACTTTGTAAGACAATATAATCTCAGCTTTATTTGTTAAAAAAAGATGCATAATAATAAGAATAGAAGCTAACTATCCAGATAAGAACTCTAGATATTTGGATTATATTAATGTTCTTTTTCTGTGTGTGTGTTTAGTTTTTCTATAATAATAACGTATTACTTCTAAAATTAGAAAAATAGGGTTTCCCTGGTGGCGCAGTGGTTGAGAGTCCGCCTGCCGATGCAGGGGACATGGGTTCGTGCCCCGGTCCGGGAGGATCCCACATGCCGTGGAGCGGCTGGGTCGTGAGCCATGGCCGCTGAGCCTGCGCGTCCGGAGCTTGTGCTCTGCCACGGGCCACAACAGTGAGAGGCCCGCGAGCCGAAAAAAAGAATACCAAACCTTCACAGTTCATGCCCAAGGCACAGTAGCAACTTTAAATCTCAGTAATTTGTATGACAGGTACGGTAGCAAAGAACGACTACCAAAATGGAATCACCAGGTTTTCACTCCTCTCCCATAAGACTCTTTTCCCACTAAAAATTAAAAAAAATTAAAAATTTAAAAAATTTAAAAAAAAAAAAATAAAATTAGAAAAATAATATTTATTTAATAGAAAACTTTTACCATTCATTCTAATTTTTTAATACCCAGGGGGAGTTCAGAGCATCACATTTTGTTTCCATTACTGCTTATTTCTGAAAATTGTATATGTGAAATATTTCATTTGTATATTGAAGTTGAATTTAATTGCTCTTCAAAATGTCCTGTAAAATATTTAATGGTGAGAAGGTTAAAAACAGTTTTCAACATTTTTAACATTACAGTATTTAAATGATTATATTGTTGAAAGGAAATTTTTTCCATTATATTTTTTAAAACCTCGTAAGTTTGAAAATATTCAATATTTAAAATCTGTAACATATTTAACCCTATAATTTCCTTTTTCATTCTTTTTCCAATTAAAAAAACCTATACACAATAGACAAGTATTTGACAGAAGGAATGAACTTGAAAAAGACATCTGTGCTGGATCTTTGATGGCTAAGACCTGTAATGAAGAAGGTAATGGTATCCAAGGTACACAAAGTATTCAACGTGTAACAGAAAAACAGTGTCATAGCTGGCAAGAGCTTTCAGTGAATGCATAAAAATAAGAAAACCCTAAGCATTTTTAGCTGATGTGCTATAAGACTGCTCTAGGCTAGTATAATGTAAAATACCAAGTCACATGATTATAACAAAGGCTTAATTTTAATAAGCACACAAATAAATTTGGGGATTTCATTAAAATGTTGATTCTCATTCAGTAGATCTGGGCTAGAGCCCATGATTCTGAATTTCCAACAAGCTCTCAAGTAATGTATATGGTGCCGGCCTGAAGATTACACTTTGAGAAGCCAGACTTTGAAGGTCATTGAGAAAAATGGCATGATTCTTGCCCAGTTTAGTAACAAGAAGATAACAGTAAGTACTGTAACATAAGGCAGCCATGTAATATACTCCCTAAAAGTGGTACCAAAATAAAAGCATGATGAGGTAACAACAGCATTCACTCCAGCCAAGATGCTGAGCTGAGCAGGTGGCCTTCAAAGATAAGTAGAATTTTATCATGCAGAAGAAACTGCATATGAAATTATAGAAATAGAAAACATAGATAACACAGAGATGACTGCTTGTGAAGGGACAAATATAATTAATATTTGAATATTCTCACTATGTTCCCTTCACTGTCCCCTAAAGATGAACCTAAATTTGGCCTACTCATTTTCGTCCCTTTACCTCTGAGAATGGGCCAATTGAAATGCAAAATTTGGAAGAAAGGAAGACAACAGAGGACAAGAGAGGCATGTGGAGTTAAGAAACTTTAAGTGGAGTTTTTCTTCTGAAGAGCTCAGGATAAGAAATACATGAGAGCAACTTCAGCATCTGAGAGATGTGGTGAAGACAGAAAAAGAATTTTTAAGTATTGCATTGTGCCAGGGACATAGCAGTTACTAACATTTTTTTTTTTTTTCATAAACTGAGGCCTACCAACTCCATTTCACAAAGCAGATATACTACATGGTCCCAATTCTGACCCAAAATACTGTCACGTCAACTCTTCAGTTGTTCTCACCTATGAAATCAAACTTTCAATGGAATGATTCACATAAAGGATGCGCAGTTGAATAAACAGTTTAAAGTGATTCTTTTGGCATTAATGGCTTAAAGATACATGATTTTGTTTTCAGAAAAATATACTATTTTTGTCTCTTTGTTTTCCCTTGAATTTGAAGAAAAGTGTAGAGTTAACAATATTCAAAAAGGCCAGCAATAAAGTTGAAGTTAAAAGTTGACAGTTACTAGTAAGATGGCAGAATAGGAGGTCCCTCCAGCCCTCATTCCCCCACAGAAACACTGATTTGGCAATCATCCATGAATTAAAAGTGCCACTGTAGGAGCTTCAGAATCCAAGTAGAAGTTGCAGCATCCCCACTGGAGCCCAAAACCAAGGAAAGACACTTTGAGAAGGCATGCCCACACTGTGGTAGCAGGTCTGCTGAATATAGACCTGAGTGCAGCTCTAATCCCCTGTGGACATGGCTCCAGCCACACTCAACTAAGACTCAGCAGGAACCACACCCACCTGTGACTCCAATTTTAGGCCCACTGAATACACACCCAATTAAAGACCTAGAAGCAACCCCATGACAAGCTCCCACTGCTCAACTGTGATCCTGGAGGCAGTCTCATCCACCCAGAGACCTGGGAGGAGACAAGACAATCTGCACCTCAAGAAAGAGACCTGCCAACTGTGGATTTAGACGTAGTCCCATCCACCTGGGGACCCAGCATGTGGTACTCCTGCTGGTGCCCCCAGTAATAGTCTAGCCAACCATGGACCTGACTGTGGACCTGGAAACAGCCTCATAATCTGGCCTTGGCCCTGCCTAACTGCAGTTTGGAGGCAGGCTTGTCCATCCAGGGACCTAGCAGGAGTAGGCCTTTACCTGCCAAAAACAGTCTATAAAGAATAGAAGAGGTTCCTGCTCCTTCAAATGCATGCACAGACACGAATACAAGGCTATAAAGATCACAAAGAATCAGGCAAAGATGATGGCACCAAAGAAAACTAATAAAGTTCCAGTAACCAACCCCAAAGAAATGTATATCCATGAATGGCTTGACAAAGAATTGTATAAAAACTGTCATAAAGCTCAATGTTCTAAAAGAGGACACAGATAGACAACTAAAGACAATCAGGAAAACAATACCTAAACAAGATGAGATGTTCAATAAAGATATAGAAACCATTCAAAAAAGAAAATAAAAGGCACTTCCCTGGCTGTCCAGTGGTTAAGACTCCACACTCCCAATGCAGGGGGCATGGGTTTGATCCTTGGGTGACTAAGATCCTGCATGCCACACAGTGCAGCCAAAAAAATAAAAATAAAAATACTTTAAAAAAAGAATATTAAAAAAAAAAGAAGACTGAGGCTAAAGAGTACAACAACTAAAGTAAAAAATTCAATAACTTCAACAGCAGAATCAATCAAGCAGAAGAAAGAATCAGCAAACTCAAACACAGGTCATTTGAAATTTCCCACTGAGAGGAACAACAACAAAACCCAAAGAATGAAAAATGTGAAGAAAGTCTATGGGATTTATGGTATACCAATAAGGCACAAATATACACATTTTGGGAGTCCCAGAAGGAGTAGAGACAGAGAAAAAGAGAGAGAGAAAAGCTAAAAACGTATTGAAAGAAATAACGGTTGGGGGTTCCCTGGTGACGCAGTGGTTAGGAATCCGCCTGTCAATGCAGGGGACACGGGTTCGAGCCCTGGTCTGGGTAGCTCCCACATGCTGCGGAGCAACTAAGCCCATGCGCCACAACTACTGAGCCTGTGTTCTAGAGCCTGTGAGCCACAACTACGAAAGCCCATGTGCCTAGAGCCCATGCTCTGCAACAAGAGAATTCACCGCAATGAGAAGCCAGTGCACTTTAACAAAGAGTAGCCCCTGCTAGCCACAACTAGAGAAAGCCCACACACAGCAACAAAGACCCAACGCAGCCAAAATAAATAAATAAATAAAGTACAAAATACAAAATAAATAATGGTTGAAACATATGAAATCTAGAGAGAGGGAAATGGACATCCAGATTTGTGAGGCCCCAAATTACCCAAATAGGTTGAACCCAAATAGATTTTCATGAGACACAGTATAATTATAAAAAGAGAATTTTTACAGCAGTGAGAGAAAAGTAACTTGTCACATACGAGGGAGTATACGAGGAATAGCACATAAACTATTGGTGGATTTCTCTGCAGAAACCTTGCAGGTCAGAAGCGAGTGAGATGATATATTCCTTTTCTAAAAGAAAAGCTTCCAAACGAGAATACTTTACCTGGCAAAACTTCTTTCCTTTAAGAAAGAAGGAGAGATAAAGACTTTCCCAGATGAACAAATGCTTAGGGAGTTCATCATGCTTGATCTGCCTTATAAAAAGTGCTAAAGGGAGTTCAAGTTGAAACAAACAAAAAAATGCTAGACAATAACATGAAACTAACTCATTGCTAAAGGAAATATAAAGAGAAACACAATACTGTAATACTGTAATTGTGGCACATAAATCACTTGTAACACTAGTCTTTAAAGACAAAAGTAGTAAGAATAACTATAACCACTGTAATGTGTTCGTGGAAACACAATATAGAAAGAAGTAAAATCTAGCATGAGTTTGTAAATTTTTTGTGTGAGGAAAGAAGTAAAAGGTGCACTTTCTGGATATAATTGAAGTTAAGTTGTTATTAGCTTAAAACAGAGTGATATTAACTATAAAATCGTTGATGTGAGCCCAGTAGTAACTTTTATTATAAAAGTTTTTTTATTATTATTATTTTATTATAAAAAGTATAATAGATATACCAAAGATAAAGAGAAAAGAATCAAAGCATGCTATTACCAAAAAAATATATCATCAAACAATAAAGAAACGTCAGCAAAGAGGACAAGAACAAGAGAAAAAGGACAGAAAACAATTAACAAAATGGCAATAGGAAACCCTTTCCTATCAATAATCATTTTAAGTGTAAGTGGGCTAAACTCAATCAAAAGACAGAGTGGCTGAATGGATAAAAATTAAGACTCAACTACATGCTATCTACATGCTACAAGAGGCTCACTTTAGGTTTAAGGGCATGCGTAGGCTAAAAGTGAAAGTGTAGAGAAAGATATTCCATGAAAATAGTAACCAAAAGAAAGCAGAAGTCACTGTATCAGACAAAATAGACTTTAAATCAAAAATTGTCATGAGGGCTTCCCTGGTGGTGCAGTGGTTGAGATTCCACCTGCCGATGCAGGGGACATGGGTTTGTGCCCTGGTCCAGGAAGATCCCACATGCCACGGAGTGGCTAGGCCCATGAGCCATGGCCACTGAGCCTGCGCGTCCAGAGCCTGTGCTCCACAATGGGAGAGGCCACGACAGTGAGAGGCCCGCGTACCGAAAAAAAAATAGTCATGAGACAAAGAAGTTCATTATATAATGATAAAGGGTCAATTCAACAGGAAAATATAACAATTATAAATATATATGTGCCCAACATCAAATATAAAATGTTTATTAATATGTAAAGAAAACATTGACAGATCTGAGGAGCAAAATTGACAGCAATACAATAATAGTAGGATACTTCAATACCTAACTCTTTATAATGTATAAATCATTCAGACAGGAAAAATCTAGAAGGAAACAGCAGTACTGAACAACACTATACACCAAACTAAAACTGAAGACAGGGCTTCCCTGGTGGTGCAGTGGTTGAGAATCCGCCTGCTGATGCAGGAGACACGGGTTCGTGCCCCGGTATGGGAAGATCCCACATGCCGCAGAGCGGCTGGGCCCATGAGCCATGGCCGCTGAGCCTGTGCGTCTGGAGCCTGTGCTCCGCAATGGGAGAGGCCACAACAGTGAGAGGCCCGCGTACCGCAAAAAAACAAAAAAACAAAAAAACTGAAGACAAATACAGAACAATAGCAGCAGAATACTCATTCTTCTCAGGTGTACATGGACCATCATCCAGATAAATCACATGCTAGGTCATAAGGTCATAAAACAATTCTTAACAAATTTAAGAAGACTGGAATCATTCCAATTATCTTTTCTGATAACAATGTAATGAAACTAGAAATGAATACAAGAAAGAAAATGGGATAACTAATGGGATTTTTAAAAATACACTCTTAAACAACTATTGGGTCAAAGAAGAAATCAAAAATAAATTAGAAAATATCTTGAGACAAACGAAAATGAAAACATACCAAAACTTATAGGAAGCAGCATAAACAGTACCAAGAGGAAAGTTTATAAACAATAAACTTTTTATTTTAAAAAATTACTAATGAACAACATAACTTTACACTTCAAGGAACTAGAAAAGAACAAAGTAATCCCAAAGCTGGCAGAAGGTAGGAAATAATCAAGATTAGAGTAGAAATAAGTTAAATAGAAAATAGAAAAACTATTTTTAAAAATCATTGAAACTAAGAACTGGTTTTTGGAAAAGATAAAGTCAACAAACCCTTAGCTAGACTAACTAAGAAATAAAGAGGGAAGACTTAAATAAATAAAATCAGAAATAAAGGTGGAGATATTGCAACTGATCCCACAGAAACAAAAATGATCATTATGGACTATTATGAACTATTATGTACCAATAAGCTGAAAAACCTAGAAAAATGGCAAAATTCCTAGAAACCCATAATTTACCAAGAATGAATCAAGAATAACCTGAGCAGATCAATGACAAATAAGGAAATTGAAGAGGTAATCAAAAAAATTCCAACAAAGAAAAGCCCAGGACCAGATGGATTCACAAGTGAATTCTAGAAAACATTTAAAGAAGAATTAATAACAGTCCTCTCAAACTTTTCCCAAAAATTGAAGAAGAGGGAAAACTTCCAAACTTATTCTATGAGGCCAACATCACCCTGATACCAAAGCCAGACAAAGACACCAGAAGAAAAGAAAACCACAGGCCAACATCCCTGATGAACATTGATGCAAAAATTTCCAACAAAGTACTAGCAAACTGAATTCAACAGCACATTAAAAGAATCACACACTTGACCAAGTAGGATTTATCCCTAAAATGCAAGGATGGTTCAACATACAAAAATCATAGACTGTGATACACATTAACAGAACAAAGGATAATATTCAAATGATCATCTCAATAGACGCAGGAAAACATTTGACAAAATTCAACATCCTTTCATGATTTAAAAACAAACATAAAAACCTCTCAACAAATCAGGTGCAGAAAGAACTTATCTATTAAAGACCTTAACTTACCTTACAATAAAGACCATTTATGAAAAGGCCACACTTAACATCATACTCGGCAATGAAAGGCTGAAACCACTCCCTTTAATTTCTGGAACAGGCAAGAATGCTCACTCTCACCTCCCTATTCAACACAGTACTGGAAGTCCTAGCCAGAACAATTAGAAACAAAAAATAAATAAAAGCATCCAAATTGGAAAGAAAGAAGTAAAATTATTTTTGTTTGCAGATGATATATTCTTATATGTAGAAAACCCTAAAGACTCCATAAAAAACTTTTAGAACCGAACAAAACCCCAATGGCATTTTTTACAGGAATAGAAAAGGCAATCCTAAAATTCATTTAGAACCACAAAAGACACCAAATAGCCAAAGCAATTTTAAGCAAGAATAACATTGGAGGTAACACATTCCCTGATTTCAAAACATACTACAAATCTATAATACTCAAAACAGTATAGTACTGGCATAAAAACAGACATATAGACCAGTGAAACAGAATAGAGAGCACAGAAGTAAACCCATACATATAAGATCAACTGATCTTCAAAAAGGGTGCCAAGAATACACAATGGGAAAAAGATAGTTTCTTCCATACTTGTAGGAAAACTAGATGTCTATCTAGAAACCAATAAAACTGAACCCTTATCTCATTCCATATTTAAAAATATGCATTCAAAATGTATTACACACCTAAATTTAAAACCAGAAACAATAAACTCTTAGAATAAAACAGAGGGAAAGCTAAACATTGAACTATGCAATTTCTTGGATATGACACTAAAAGCACAGACAACCAAAGCAAAAATAGATAAGTGGGATTAAATCAAACTAAAAATTTTCTACACAGCAAAAGAAACCATCAACAAAATGAAAAGGCAATATTGGGAGAAAGTATTTGCAGAGCATATATCTGATATGGGATAAATACCTAAAATATATAAAGAAATCAGATAACCCAGTAAAAAAGAAAATCCAATTTAAAAATGGGCAGAGGACCTGAATAGACCTTTTTACAAAGAAGACATACAAATGGCCAACACATACATGAAAAAGTGCTCAAAATCACCAATCAGGAAAATGCAAATCAAAACCACGAGATATCACTTCATATCTCTTAGGATGGCTATTATCAAAAATACAAACAACAACAGGTGTTGGCAAGGATGTGGACAAAAGGGAACCTTTATATACTGTTGGTGGGAATGTAAATTGGTGGAGCCACTATGGAAAACAAAATGGGGATTTCTCAAAAAATTAAAAATAGAATTACCATTTTATCCAGCAATTCCACTTCTGGCTTTATATATCTAAAGGAACTGAAATCTGGTTCTTAAAGAAATATCTACAATCCCACATTTGTCACAGTGTTATTCACAATATTTGGGTTGGAAACAACCCAAATGTTCATCAGTGAGCAAATGGATAAAGAAAATATTCTATATACATATAATGGAATATTATCCAGCCCTTAAAAAGAAGGAAATTCTATCATTTGTTACAATATAGATGGACCTGAAAAACAGTTATGCTAAATAAAATAAGTCAAAACATAGAAGCAGAAAGTGAAATGATGATGGCCAGGGGCTGGGGAGAAGGGGAAGTGGGAAAGTGTTGGCCAAAGGATACAAAATTTCACTTATGCAAAATAAGTTCTGGAGATCTGCTATACAACACAGGGGCTATGATGAACAATACTGTATTATATACTTAAAATGTTGCTAAGAGAGTAGATCTTAGGTTAAGTGCTCTTACACAAAGGAAAAAAGAAAAAAATACAAGGGAGGTTGGATGGGAGGAAACTCTTGGAGGTGATGGATAAGTTTATGACAATAATAGCGCTGACAGTTTCACAGGTATACATGTATCTCCAAATACATCAAGTTGAATACATTAAATATCTATAGCTTTTTGTATCACTGTGGTTAATACAGTTTCCTTCATGGTATGTAAGCAAAAGTAATTGAAGTACTTGAGTTATTTTGAAATGACCAAGAATTGATTGCTGAATTTTGTCATTTTGACAGTGCACTGGGCTAGTAGATCATGGCTTTACATGCTTTATAAGCCCAATGATGTTAAAGTATAAAGCAGTAGTGAAAGATAAGGACTAAAAGGTAGGTAATGGGTCAGACTGTACATGGGCTGTGGTGCAAGGCTAAAGAGTTTATATTTATTTCAGTAGGTAGTTATATGGCTTTTAAGGTTATAGGCAAGAGAGTAATATTATCAAAAGCATGGCATAAGAATATCAATCTACTGGCCTCATCCTAAGTTGACTGAAATGAGAAATAACAGAAGGAAATACTAAACAGCAAGCTCATTATGATACTTTGGGAGTACAGTAAGCCTGAGGCAAAATATTGATAGGAACAGAAAAGGACAATTTTTGAGATTAATAAAAGATTTAATATGACCTGTAAGCATCTTTCATCCAGCATTCAACAAATACTTATTGAGTGCCTCCTATGTACCAGAAACTATGTTATAGGGTGAAAACAGAGGTAAAAGACATAATCCCTGCATATAATGTGTTCACAGTTGATAACTATGGTAGAATGCTTTTGATACATTCTCCAAACTGACATTAAAGTGACTTTAAACTATTTAGACCTTTTATAATATATCCATATCATCCCTATCCAACCTTATTTTCTACTACTGCATATTTTTTAACTACCTCTACTTCCTTGTCACCCAAAACATATTAATACCTAAATGATCCTTTCTACCCAATTCTTCTAAAAATATTCATTTTGAAAACGATTAATCTTTTCCTACTGACCAATTCTAATGATTTTTCCCAGAACTCTTCCACACAACTGCTGATAACATTCTATATTATTGACTACTCCTTCCTTGAAAAACCTTATTTTTCCTTGATTGTACTCTAGCAACTGAATCCTCTTTTGCCCAATATAGATCTTAGCTCAATAACTGTTTTAGAATAGTATTCAGATAAGTTTAAAATATTTTTTTAAGCAACCAATTCTAATATAAGTGGCTAAATAACACATCAGGGTCTCCCTTTGTGTTTTACTATGTGTGAACTTCCACACTTAGGTACCAAAGGATTAATACAGTAAGAACAAATTAATGAATATGGGTTGTATTAGTTAGGTTCTCCAGAGAAATAAAACCAATAGGGTGTGTGTGTGTGTGTGTGTGTGTGTGTGTGTGTGTGTGTGTGTGTGTGTGTCTATTACAAGGAATCGGCTCATGTGATTATGGAGGCTGACAAGTTCCAAGACCTACGATCTGCAAGCTGGAAACCCAGCAGATCTGACGGTTTAGTTCTAATCTGAAGGCCAACAGGCTCAAATCCAGGAAGAGCTGATGTTTCAGTTCAAGTCCAAAGGCAGGAGAAAACCAATGCCCCAGGTCAAAGGCAGACAAAGCAGGAGTTCCCCCCTATTCAGGGAAGGGCCAGCCTTTTCTTCTATTCAAGCCTTCAATTGATTAGACGAATCCCATCCACATTAGGAAGGGCAATCTACTTTACTCAGTCTATCAATTTAAATGTTAAATTCATCCAAAAGTATTTTCATAGAAACACCCAGAACGATGTTTGACCAAATACATGGGTACCCTATGGCTCAGTCACATTGACACAGAAACAAATATCCATATGGATTCTGCTTAGCCAAGTTTAATTACCTAGTAGAAAACCCATTATAAAGGTGGGATTTTCTAACACAAACTAAGAATAGGCAGGAATTCTACAGAGATGAGGCTGATGAGGAAGCTATACAAACTAAATTAATAGACAGAAAAGCAAAAATGAACAACAAAAACCTAACAAATGACCAAGTTGGCTAAGTTGAGAACTTTACTGAAATATGCAATTTGAAAGAAAAAGTGGAAGTAGCCAAAAGAGGAGAAAAAAATACAATAAAGGAGAAAAAAGACAGAAACTTTAAATGGTTCTTCCCTTCTGTCTTTATAGAAATCATAAATGAATCATATAATCTGAGAAGATGTTTTATTTTTTTAATTTTCTACCTAAAACAAAATTAAAAACAAAAATTAAAATGAAATTTAAAAATTAATGTCCAACGAGGTTCTGGTTCAAGATGGAAGTTAGGGGACTTGCCTGGTGGTGGAGTGGTTTAGAATCCACCTACCAAGGCAGGGGACATGGGTTCGATCCCTGGCCCGGGAAGATCTCACACGCCATGGAACAACTAAGCCCCTGAGCCACAACTACTGAGCCTGCGCTCTAGATCCCACGAGCCACAACTACTGAGCCTGCATGCCACAACTACTGAAGCCCGTGCGCCCTAGAGCCCACACATTGCAACTACTGGGCCCATGCGCCACAACTACTGAAGCCCACATTCTCTGCGGCCCATGTGCCACAACTGCTGAGCCCACATACTGCAACTACTGAAGCCCACGTGCCTAGAGCCTGTGCTCCAAACAAAAGAAGCCACTTCAATGAGAAGCCTGTGCATCACAATGAGGAGTAGCCCCCACTTGGCGCAACTAAAGAAAGTCCACACACAGCAACAAAGACCCAAGGCAGCCAAAAAAAAAAAAGGTGGCAATTAGGAGGGTCTTGAGCTCACCTCATCCCATGGACACACTGAATCTATAGTTATATAGGGAACAATTTTCTCTGAAAAAAAAAAAAAAAACAGAAACTAGCTAAGTGACTCCTATACATCAGGCAAATGAGGAAAAAAAACATCGAAATGGGTAGGAGAGACTGAGACATAATCTTGTCACAAACTCACCCCATATGGCAACCCACAACTGGAACTCTCAAATTGGAACTTCCCTCTGAGGAACAAAGGGTTTGAACCCCATGTCTAGTTCCCCAACTTTTCCGATCTGTAACTTCGAGCTGAGCCCCTAATCATCTAGCTTTGAAAGCCAATGGGGCTTGCATCCACTAGACCAACAAGGCTCTATCAAACTGAGAAACAGTTTTTAAAGTGCTCATAGACTCACCTGAGTATGTCCCAGGGCCCAGGGCAGAGGCTCCAACTGAAAAAACACCCAGTCTTTTTGTGAAAGAGACCCGTTTACTTGTCTTAAATCTTCAGCCTAAGGAACAGACATCTAATTTAACACCCATACAGATGCCTACTGAACTACTTTCCAAAGATGCAGGCTAGCGCTCTCCCTCTGCTTTGCTCCAGGTCACTGGTATCTCCTGGAAAGGAACTGAGCACTCAGTGGCTATTTTCACAGCAATAAAACAAACAATTCTAAAATTGTATGGAACTACAAAAGACCCCAAATAGGCAAAACAATCTTGAGAAAGAAGAAAAAACCTGGAGGCATCATGCTTCCTGATTTCAAACTATATTACAAGTTATAGTAATCAAAACAGTATGGTATTGGCATTAAAACAGACACGTAGATCAATGGAGAATAGAGAGCTCAGAAATAAACCCACAAGTATATGGTCAATTAATTTACAACAAAAGAGCCAAGAATATATGTGGGGAAAGAACAGTCTCTTCAATGAATGGTGTTGGGGAAAACTGGACAGTCACATGTTGAAGAATGAAAATAGACCACTATCCTACACCATACACAAAAGTTAACTCAAAATTCATTAAAGAGTTGAATGTAAGACCTGAAACCATAAAACCCCTAGAAGAAAACATACACAGTAACTGCCTTGACATCAACCTTGGTGATGATTTTTGGATTTGACAACAAAAGCAAAGGAAACAAAAACAAAAATAAACAAGTGAGTCTACATAAAACTTTTACAAAGCCTCTGCACAGCAAAGGAAGTCATCAACAAAATCAAAAGGCAACCTACAGACTGGGAGAAAATATTTGCATATCACATATTTGATAAGTGGTTAATATCAAAAATATATAAAAACTCACATAAGTTAACAGAAAAAAAAATCTGATTTTAAAATGGGCAGAGGATCTGAATAGACATTTTTCCAAAGAAGACATACAGATGACCAACAGGTACATGATAAGGTGCTCAACGTCACTAATCATCTGGGAAATGCAAATTAAAACCACAATGAGATATCACTTCACACCTGTCAGAATGTCTATCATCAAAAAGACAAGTAATAACAAGTGCTGGTCAGAATGTGGAGAAAAAGGAACCCTCATGCACTGTTGGTGTAAATGTAAATTGGTACAGCCACTATGGAAAACAGTATGAAGGTTCCTCAAAAAATTAAAAATAGAACTACCAGATGATCCAGCAATTCCACTTCTGGGTACTTATCAGAAGAAAACAAAAGCACTACCTCAAAAAGATATCTGTACCCCCATGTTTGTTGCAACATTATTTACAGTAGCCAACATATGGAACCAACCTAAGCGTCCATTAGTGAATGAATGGATAAAAAAACGTGATACACACACACACACACACACACACACACAGAGGAATACTATCAGCCATAATAATGAAGGAAATTCTGCCATTTGTGCCAACATGAATGGACCTTGAGGGCATTATGCTAAGTGAAAGAAGCTAGACTGAGAAAGACAACTGTATGATCTCACTTATATGCAGAATATTTAAAAAACCCCAAATACCCAAACTCATAGACAGAGAACAGATTGGTGGTTTGCTAGAAGTGGGGATTGAGGGGTAGGCTAAGTAGGTAAAAGGCAGCAAAAGATACAAACTTCCACTTACAAAATAAATCATGGGGATGTAATGTACAGCAAAGTGACTATAGTCAATAATACTGTACTGTATATTTGAAAGTTGTTAAGAGAGCAGATATTAAAAGTTCTCATCCCAAGAAAAAAAGTGTAACTATGTGTGGTAACAGATGTTAACTAGACATATTTTGGTGATAATTTTGCAATATATAAACATCTAATCATTATGTTGTACATCTGAATCTAATATGTCAATTACATAATTTTAATATATTATTTAAATTTTAATAATAAAAGTTTAAACTTTTATTAAACACACATAAAATTATCCTGTCAAACTATCACAAAAATTTCTAACTGCTTTTTCTCTTATTTTTTCTATTTTTCATCACAAATAATAAATAGTTCACAGACCAGTAGCAAACAGTTTGCAGATCAATATTAGTCTTCATCCAACACTCTGAGTAACACTGGTCTAAGAGTATTATTAAATTTATTTTATCCTTATTTATCCTTATTTATCCTTATTAAATTTAGTGAGAAAGCTCATGTAATAAATTTGTGATGAAACAGCAACAACACTGGATGTGTTCAAGTCAAAAAGACCTAATGGATATGTACTTAAGACACTTAAGACACTGGATAATGATCACAAATAATTCTTTTTTTTTTAAAGCATTACAGTGGTCAGCCTAACACTGACAATTTTCTTGGTCAAATACTGAAAAAAATTATCCAATAATTTACCATCCTTCCTATAAAACTAATGAGACTGTGACACAACCAGCAAGGACTTTCTGGAAAGCAATTCTCATTGTATTGATTTAATTTATTTCTATCACAGTCCATATAATGTTATAGATATAATCTACATACCTCAATTTTTAAAGGCTTTGATTGTGTCCTATATTCCAAAACAAGCCAGAAAATGTTTTAATCTTAAACACCTCTCTACCACTATTAGGGGCCATTATGAATAAGAATGTCCACGGTAAAGCAAACAATCGCTGATCATTTACAATGTGCCAGGCATTCTGCTAAGTACTTTAGGTACTATGCTAAAGCTAGCTATCCTCCATGTAAAGAATAAATTTCACTCAGTTTATTTACTTAGGTAGAAATAAATTTTAAAATGATATGGAAAGGGGAAAATCGATAGAAATGAATGTAAGAGTTAAAAAATAGGAGTAACATTACCATAGTTTGGAAAAAGGCTATCTAGACTAGAGATCTGCAAAGTACAGCCCATGGACCAAGTCTGACTGCCACCTGTTTTTTTAGAGCCCACAAGCTAGAATGGTTTCACATTTTTAAATGTTTTGGAAAAAATCAAAAGAAGAACAATACTTTGTGACACACAGAAGTTCAGTTTCAATGTCTATAAATAAAGTTTTATTGGAACACAGCCATGCTTATTCTTTTACATTGGTTATAGCTGTTTTCATGCTACAATAGCAGAACTGAGTAGCACTTCATATGGCTGCTTAGCACACTGCAAACTGCAGTGACACAGTTATAAATCCACAGCCTTTCAAGTGCCACATCACAATTTTAAACTTTATTTTTATTACCAGTGCCTGCTCATCGTATCAAAACCAGAAAAGAAGATTAGACTTCAAATGTCACACTTTTAAGGCACAGTGGAGAGTGGATTGTTCTGTTATCAAATTAGATGGCAAAGCACCGTGTTTATTATGCAATGACACTATAGCTGTGCTCAATCGAATCCAATATACATGAATATTACCAATCAAAGGACTCATCACAATATCCCCTGCCAGAGGTAAACAATGGTCAGAAAAAAATAGAAAATTTAAAATGGTGTGTCTCATAGGAAAGTTTCTTCACAAAAATAAAAAAATGAACATGAGGCTCCGACCAAGTAAGTTCCTGAATGGCTCATTTGTTGGCCAATCAAGGAAAGCCATTTACTGATGGTTAGTTAATTAAATCATATTTGATTGTAGAAACTGAAGAAGTGTGTCGAGAGAAAATAATCTCTGTCTGAGATTATCAACCATTCAGTGAGTACAGTTACTCAAAAAATTGAGGACATTGGGAGCAATATGAATAGCTGATGAAAAAACAGGGCAAAAAAAAAACACACAAATACACGCAAGGAAAATGATTTCAAGTGGTTTTCTTTGGTCAAAAGATGTTGTGGATACCACTCAATTGTTGCTTTTTATTTGAGGAGTCAATGCCAAGTTTGGAGTAACCTCTATGAACAGTCTGTGTGAAACAATTCCAGGCAATAATATCTTCTAAGTTGAGAAAATGCTAGTTCAGTACAACCTATAGTGGAATCTGCTAAGATGTGTTACAACCGATGATGCCAATTATATGTGGAGGACAAAAAGACAAATTTACAAAGCGTGTTTTAAATGTTATGGTTATTCACGGTATTTATTATTCAATCAGCAGGTACCCTGCAGAAAATATTTGAATTAATCATGTGCTACTGAACCAACAGTGTCAAAGGTGAATTTCACTCACTCCTGTGGGTTTAACTGTCCTCAGCTTTGTGAATTTTTGTCAAAAATGGAAGCTGAATATCTTGACTTGCCCTACCATGCAGAAGTTCAAAAACTTTGCAGTGACAAAATTTTATTGTGACTTTTTTAGGTACTGAGACTAAAATTTTTCTAAATGAGAAGAACCACTACTGACCACTATTATCAAACTGAATGGCTTAGGAAATCAGCTTTTGCTGCAAACTTGATAATGTTTCTTAATGAATTAACCTAAAATTATAAGGCAAACAGTTGTTAATATGTGAATTTTTTTACTGAAGTAAAGCCAATACAATGCTAATTAATGCTGTTTGAATCAGAAGTAATATCACATTGTGTTATCAAGAGTTAAAACAAAAAATAATATCTATATTCCCACACAAATCTGAAATAGATATACTTTCTAATATCAAATTAAACTCCAGAGAGGGTAAACAACTGTCCCAGGTTTAGCACTTGAAGTCCCAAATCCTGGGTAACTGCTCAGTCCCAGGAAACTAGAACAACTGGTCTCCCTAATTCCAGCAGTGATTTTTGGACCTGAATGAATATGTAAAGGAAATTTCCATATTTCAAAACCCATCAACTGCAACTGAGGAGCTTCTACCTAACTTGCAACTGGAAATGATTAACCTGCAATATAATAACATGCTAAAAGTCAAAAATCAAAAGAAGAATCTAATAAAATAAGATGAATCTAATAAAAAAAGAAGAATTCTATAAAATAAGATGCTGCTCATGGATTGGTATCAGTGTGTGGTACTAATCTGTTTGAAAGGGCATATTCAGAGGTGAAATACATGAAATCTCATCATAGATCAGCATTAACAGATGAATGTTTGCAGTTGAGTTTGATGAGAGAGAACACTGACTTTGAACCCCAATCAAATGAAATGCTAGCCCCCATTCCAATTAGATGTGTGCCACAAAAACACCTGTAATCAGTTATTATTATTATAGTTTGAATTTCATCAAGACAAACATTTTAGAATCTCTCTCTCTTGCTATATAAGTACTAACATAATACCTTCAATTTTGCCTACTGGCTTGCAAAGCCTAAAATATTTACTACCTGGCCCTTTACATTATGCAAGCCCCTCATCTAGACTAAGATAAATATAGTTAAGGGATGGGGACTGTCATAGTTGACAAGAAACTGAATGAAGCAGTAACTGTCTTTTATGAGAAAAATAAACAGAAAGTGGTATGTGTTTAAAAGACTGTAACATAGCAGAGTCAGAAGCAATCACTTCATTACACCAAGCTCTTTAGATGTCCATCCTAGATCATAGATCTTAACACTTCTGCTATGGAAGTTAATTTTCCTTTATATGAAAACGTGGCATGGATTCAAGGATGATTGATGGTGACTAACATGGTGAAACAGTGTTGATTTTTAAACATTTTGAAAAGTATAGTTGTTTAGTGCAAAGTGTCAAGATTACAGGGATAGCAATTACTATTTAATTACACAAAGTACACTGGGCTGTTTTACGGTCTATGGAAAACTTTTAGAAACATAAATTAAAGCGGGTTATTTTGTTTTGTTTTAGTTTTGTTTAGTCATAAGAATGATGTATGACTATTAGGAAGACAAAATGTTATACCAGTTTCTGAGAGAGATGGCTAATTTTATACTCCTAGAGAGCTTCCAAAAGAGAATAACCATCTTACTGTAGGCATTAAACTTTTATCTACCTAAAGGCAAGAGCCAATCCATTATTTTAAAAAAATCAAATGTCCTATGAAAGCATTACAATCCAGATTTCATAAGATGGCTCCATACCATATTAGAACTGTTATGAAAATTTTAAACTATATAGCTAATATTCCAGTCAATAGAAAAATACCACAAAATAGCATGTAATTTACAGTTAATGATAGACAAGTAACATGTATTTTTATAAAAATATCATCATCATCATGGCATTTCATGGTGCTAGGACTACAAAGAAGAATAAGATTCTGCTGATAAGCTTAAGAAAATTTATAATCTACTTGGTAAGTAGACTAAATAAATACAGGAAATAAATAATAATATATGTGAACATAGCCTAGTGCCAAATGAGCAGTATATGCATGTGTGCACTAAGTGCTGTGAGAAAACAGAAACACAATTGGGACTTATTAATACAACCGATTATATACACAATTACTTGTTTCAAGGATGAAAATATGTAAATTAATGTCTACCTACTATTCATCAATAATGAGAAACTAGACTGTGGCAGTAATGTCACTTCCTTTTCCTCAGTCTAATATTTAAATTTAAGTAAAGATGATTCTTTTAAAAGCATCATTTTGATGTACTAAGCCAGAGTCAGCAGGTCTCATATCACTGCTATGAGAGCAAATAATCCACTAATCAAATATAGTATTCTTTCCCATTGAGAAAAAAAAAAAAAGCCCTCATAAAACTTAACACAGCTCCCCAGGTAACCACCACTAATCAACCAGAATTGGCACTTAGATGAAACTTACTTGCCATGCAAGTTTTAAGGCATATCTTTAAGAACAGAAGGAACAATAAAGGCATAGTCTACTCATTTGATTTCAGCACATTAGCCATAACATGTATGTATGAGAATAACTGGTATTTTCATACTATTTTGAAGTTTGGTTATTGCTTTCTCTAGAGTTTTAAGTATTTTATTTATGGTTATTTTAAGTATTTCTCCTTTTAGTGAGGATATGAAAATGTTCTATTAACAATTTTTATTAAAGTCCTTTATTAGATTTTAAGATAATGAATGTTATGATCTTTTATTTTAGAAGAAGAAATGAGAGAAGATGGCAGAGGACAGGTAAAACTCTTTCTCTTACTGTTTATTAGACATCTAAATTCCAAAAGAAAAGCATACTGTGATTATTTTGAATTCAGGAAAAGCTGCCTACTGGTATACATTAGCTGGAAACAGCTTTCTAGAAAACTATTCAGCTTGCCAGTAGTTCAAAGTTATAATTATTATTAATATAGTTATTTTTGAAAAACAAAATTATGCATAATGAACTATGCACAAAAGAAATTATATATCTGGAATTTGCCTCAAAATAATCCAGTGGGGAGAAAGCAAGAGGGATCAGATGAATTAAAGTTGCCAAGAGTTGATGACTGATGAAGGTGGGTGATGAGTAATATAGTAGTTTATATATACCATTCTCTCTACTTCTGTGTATATTTGAAAGTATCCAAAGTTAAACGTAAAAATAAAAGGTTTATAACAATTATGAAGTTATCCAATTCATTTTTATCACATTTATGTGTAATTTTTGTAAATAATGCATGTGGGGTCCCTCTTCATCTTCTGTTGCTGACATCACATCTAAGTTCATTCTGAGAGAAGAAATCAATGACCTGCTACACCAATTCCAAAAGCTTTTGTATAACTCAGAGGAAGCCTCATAATTTTATTAAAAGCCCACAGTGGGGACTTCCCTGGTGGCACAGTGGTCAAGAATCCGCCTACCAGTGCAGGGGACAGGAGTTTGATCCCTGGTCCAGGAAGATCACACATGCCACAGAGCAACTAAGCCCGTGTGTCACAACTAACTGAGCCTGCACTCTAGAGCCTGTGAGCCACAACTACTGAGCCCACATGCCACAACTACTGAAGGCTACGAACCTAGAGCCTGTGCTCCGCAATAAGAGAAGCCACCGCAATGAGAAGCCCATGCACTACAACTAAGAGTAGCCCCCACTCACTGCAACTAGAGAAAGCCTGCAAGCAGAAATGAAGACCCAACGCAGCCAAAAATAAATAAAAATAAGTAATTCTATTTTAAAAGTTACATTTAAAAAAAGGCCACAGTGGATTATCACAGTAACTGATTCATTATGAGACTGGAGTTTGAATGATAGTTCCACAATTATCAGAATTATAATTTTGGAAAAATAATTTCATCTCTGTAAGTCTCAACTACTTCATCTGTAAAATAGAGATAACTCCACATACCCCACGGGATTTTTGTGAAGCTCTATTGTGACTATGTATGTGGTAGGACTTTGTTAATTATATGGAACTATACAAATGATTGTAATTATTAAATTAACATCATTGCTTGAATCTACTTCTTTATGGACATATCTATACTGAAAATATAATAATTTGCTGAGAGGGAAGTGCCATATTACAGTTGAATGTGCATACATAATAATCTGCATTTAATTTGCTAAAGCTTAAAGAAATTTAACCATAAATTTAATATATTTTAAAATAGCTTATTTTTTAGAACACTAACTTAAAGAAAAAAACTGCAACCTATCAAAACTTTACAGACACATCCACTTGGATGTACATGAGATTCAATCAAGAAATTGACTTCCAAAGAATCTTTCAGGAAAGGTCGTTAAACAGAAAAAGAGAAACATCACTTTGAGCTCTACCCACAGGACTCCCTCCCATCAGGAAACTTACACAAGCCTCTTAATAGCCTCATCCACCACAGGCAGACAGCAGAAGCAAGAAGAACTACAATCCTGCTGCCTGTGGAACAGAAACCACATACACAGGATGATAGCCAAGATGAAAAGGCAGAGGCCTATGTACCAGATAAAAGAACAAGATAAAACCCCAGAAAAACAACTAAATGAAGTGAAGATAGGCAACCTTCCAGAAAAAGAATTGAGAATAGTGATAGTGAACATAATCCAGGTCATCAGAAAAAGAATGGAGGCAAAGATCCAGAAGATGCAAGAAATGTTTAAGAAAGACCTAGAAGAATAAAAGAACAAACAAACAGAGATGAACAATACAATAACTGAAATGAAAACTACACTAGAAGGAATCAATAGCAGAATAACTGAGGCAGAAGAACGGAGAAGTGACCTGGAAGACATAATGGAGGAATTCACTGCTGTGGAACAGAATAAAGAAAAAAAGGATGAAAAGAAATGAAGACAGTCTAAGAGACCTCTGGGACAACATTAAACTCAACAACATTTGCATTATAGGGGTCCCAGAAGGAGAAGAGAGAGAGAAAGGACCAGAGAAAATATTAGAAGAGGTTATAGTCGAAGACTTCCCTAGCATGGGAAAGGAAATAGCCACCCAAGTCCAGGAAGCGCAGCAAGTCCCATAAGGATAAACCCAAGGACAAACACACCAAGACACAAAGTAATCAAATTGGAAAAAATTAAAGACAAAGAAAAATTATTGTAAGCAGCAAGGGAAAATGACAAATAACATACAAAGGAACTCCCATAAGGTTAAGAGCTGATTTCTCAGCAGAAACTCTACAAGCCAGAAGGGAGTGGCATGATATACTTAAAGTGACGAAAGGGAAGAACCTACAAAGAAGATTACTCTACCGTCCAGGATCTCATTCAGATTCGACAGAGAAACCAAAAGCTTTACAGACAAGCAAAAGCTAAGAGAATTCAGCACCACCAAACCGGCTCTACAACAAATGCTAAAGGAACATCTCTAAGTGGGAAACACAACAGAAGAAAAGGACCTACAAAAACAAAACCAGAAAAATTAAGAAAATGGTCACAGGAACATTCATATCGATAATTACCTTAAACGTGAATGGATTAAATGCTCCAACCAAAAGGCACAGGCTTGCTGAATGGATACAAAAACAAGACCCATATATGTGCTGTCTAAAAGAGACCCACTTCAGACCTAGGGACACATACAGACTGAAAGTGAGGGGATGGAAAAAGATATTTCATGCAAATGGAAATCAGAAGAAAGCTGGAGTAGCAATTCTCATATCAGACAAAATAGACTTTAAAATAAAAACTATTACAAGAGACAAAGAAGGACACTACATAATGATCAAGGGATAGATCCATGAAGAAGATATAACAATTGTAAATATTTATGCACCCAACATAGGAGCACCTCAATACGTAAGGCAAATACTAACGGCCAGAAAAGGGGATATCAACAGAAACACAATCATAGTAGGGGACTTTAGCACCCCACTTTCACCAATGGACAGATCATACAAAATGAAAATAAATAAGGAAACACAAGCTTTAAATGATACATTACACAACATGGACTTAATTGATATTTATGACACGTTCCATCCAAAAACAACAGAATACACATTTTTCTCAAGTGCTCATGGAACATTCTCGAGGATAGATCATATCTTGGGTCACAAATCTAGCCTTGGTAAATTTAAGAAAATTGAAATCGTATCAAGTATCTTTTCTGACCACAACGCTATGAGACTAGATATCAATTACAGGAAAAGATCTGTAAAAACTACAAACACATGGAGACTAAACAATACACTACTTAATAACGAAGTGATCACTGAAGAAATCAAAGAGGAAATCAAAAAATACTTAGAAACAAATGACAATGGAGACACGACGACCCAAAACCTATGGGATGCAGCAAAAGCAGTTCTAACAGAGAAGTTTTATAGCAATATAATCCTACGTTAAGAAACAGGAAACATCTCGAATAAACAACCTAACTTTGCACCTAAAGCAATTAGAGAAAGAAGAACAAAAAAACCCCAGATTTGGCAGAAGAAAACATAAAGATCAGATCAGAAATAAATGAAAAAGAAATGACGGAAACAATAGCAAAGATGAATAAAACTAAAAGCTGGTTCTTTGAGAAGATAAATAAAACTGATAAACCATTAGCCAGACTCATCAAGAAAGAAAGGGAGAAGACTCAAATCAATAGAATTAGAAATGAAAAAGGAAACGTAACAACTCACACTGCAGAAATACAAAAGATTATTAGAGATTACTAGAAGCAACTGTATGCCAATAAAATGGACAACCTGAAAAAAATGGACAAATTCTTAGAAATGCACAACATGCCGAGACTGAACCAGGAAGAAATAGAAAATATGAACAGACCAATCACAAGCACTGAAATTGAAACTGTGATTAAAAATCTTCAAACAAACAAAAGCCCAGGACCAGATGGCTTCACAGGCGAATTCTATCAAACATTCAGAGAAGAGCTAACACGTATCCTTTTCAAACTCTTCCAAAAGATAGCAAAGGGAGGAACACTCCCAAATTCATTCTATGAGGCCACCATACCCTGATACCAAAACCAGACAAAGACATCACAAAGAAAGAAAACTACAGGCCAATATCACTGATGAACATAGATGCAAAAATCCTCAACAAAATACTAGCAAACAGAATCCAACAGCACATTAAAAGGATCATACACCATGATCAAGTGGGGTTTATCCCAGGAATGCAAGGATTCTTCAATATATGCAAATCAATCAACATGATACACCACATCAACAAACTAAAGGAGAAAAACCATATGATCATATCTTAACAGATGCAGAGAAAGCTTATGACAAAATTCAACACCCATTTATGATAAAAACCCTGCAGAAAGTAGGCATAGAGGGAACTTTCCTCAACATACTAAAGAACATATATGACAAACCCACAGCCAGCGTCGTTCTCAATGGTGAAAAGCTGAAACCATATCCACTAAGATCAGGACCAAGACAAGGTTGCCCACTCTCACCACTCTTATTCAACATAGTTATGGAAGTTGTAGCCACAGCAATCAGAGAAGAAAAAGAAATAAAAGGAATCCAAATCAGAAAAGAAGTAAAGCTTTCACTGTTTGCAGATGACATGATACTGTACATAGAGAATCCTAAGGATGCTACCAGAAAACTACTAGAGCTAATCAATGAATTTGGTAAAGTAGCAGGATACAAAATTAATGCACAGAAATCTCTTGCATTCCTATACACTAATGATGAAAAATCTGAGAGTGAAATTAAGAAAACACTCCGATTTACCATTGCAACAAAAAGAATAAAATATCTAGGAATAAACCTACCTAAGGAGACAAAAGACCTGTATGCAGAAAATGAAAAGACACTGATGAAAGAAATTAAAGATGATACTAATAGATGGAGACATATACCATGTTCTTGGATTGGAAGAAGCAACATTGTGAAAATAACTCTACTACCCAAAGCAATCTACATATTCAATGCAATCCCTATCAAACTACCACTGGCATTTTTTACAGAACTAGAACAAAGAATTTCACAATTTGTATGGAAATACAAAAGACCCCGAATAGCCAAAGCAATCTTGAGAACAAAAAATGGAGCTGGAGGAATCAGACTTCAGACTATACTACAAAGCTACAGTAACCAAGACAGTATGGTACTGGCACAAAAACAGAAATATAGATCAATGGAACAGGACAGAAAGCTCAGAGATAAACCCACGCACAAATGGTCACCTTATTTTTGATAAAGGAGGCAAGAGTATACAATGGAGAAAAGACAGCCTCTTCAATAAGTGGTGCTCGGAAAACTGGACAGGTACATGTAAAAGTATGAAATTAGAACACTCCCTAACCATACACAAAAATAAACTCAAAATGGGTTAAAGACCTACATGTAAGGCCTGACACTATCAAACTCTTAGAGG
Organism: Kogia breviceps; assembly: GCF_026419965.1. Classification (NCBI taxonomy): domain Eukaryota; kingdom Metazoa; phylum Chordata; class Mammalia; order Artiodactyla; family Physeteridae; genus Kogia; species Kogia breviceps. The sequence goes on from NC_081320.1 coordinate 50,545,110, forward strand.
AAAACATAGGCAGAACACTCTGTGACATCAATCACAGCAAGATCCTTTTTGACCCACCTCCTAGAGAAATGGAAATTAAAACAAAAATAAACAAATGGGACCTAATGGAACTTCAGAGCTTTTGCACAGCAAAGGATACCATACACAAGACCAAAAGACAACCCTCAGAATGGGAGAAAATAGTTGCAAATGAAGCAACTGACAAAGGATTAATCTACAAAATTTATAAGCAACTCATTCATCTCAATAACAAAAAAACAACCCAATCCAAAACTGGGCAGAAGACCTAAATAGACATTTCTCCAAAGAAGATATACAGATTGCCAACAAACACTTGAAAGTACACTCAACATCATTAATCATTAGAGAAATGCAAATCAAAACCACAATGAGATATCATCTCACACTGGTCAGAATGGCCATCATCAAAAAATCTAGAAACAATAAATGCTGGAGAGGGTGTGCAGAAAAGGGAACACTCTTGCACTGCTGGTGGGAATGTAAATTGATACAGCCACTATGGAGAACAGTATGGAGGTTCCTTAAAAAACTACAAATAGAACTACCATACAACCCTGCAATCCCACTACTGGGCATATACCCTGAGAAAACCATAATTCAAAAAGAGTCATGTACCAAAATGTTCCTTGCAGCTCTATTTACAACAGCCAGGACATGGAAGCAACCTAGTATCCATCAACAGATGAATGGATAAAGAAGATGTGGCACATATATACGATGGAATATTACTCAGCCATAAAAAGATATGAAACTGAGTTATTTGTAATGAGGTGGATAGACCTGGAGTCTGTCATACAGAGTGAAGTAAATCAGAAGGAGAAAAACAAATACTGTATGCTAACACATATATATGGAATCTAAGAAAAAAAACGTCATGAAGTGACTAGGGGTGGGTCGGGAATAAAACAAAGACCTACTAGAGCACGGACTTGAGGATATGGGGAGGGGGAAGGGTAAGCTGTGACGAAGTGAGTGGCATGGACATATATACACTACCAAACGTAGAGTGGATAGCTAGTGGGAAGCAGCCGCATAGCACAGGGAGATCAGCTAGGTGATTTGTGACCACCTAGAGGGGTGGGATAAGGAGGGTGGGAGGGAGGGAGATGGAAGAGGGAAGAGATATGGGAACATATGTATATGTATAACTGATTCACTTTGTTCTAAAGCAGAAACTAACGCACCATTGTTAAGCAATTATACGCCAATAAATATGTTAAAAAAAAAAGAAAGCTGAGGTAGCAATACCCATATCAGCTAAAATAGACTTTAAAATAAAGAATGTTACAAGGGACAAGGAAGGACACTACATAATGATCAATGGATTAGTCCAAGAAGAAGATATAACTATTATAAATATATATTCACCCAACATTGGAGCACCTCAATACATAAGGCAACTGCTAACAGCTCTAAAGGAGGAAATCGACAGTAACACAATAATAGTGGGGGACTTTAACACCTCACTTACACCAATGGACAGATCATCCAAAATGAAAATAAATATAGAAACATATGCTTTAAATGATACAACAGACCAGATAAATTTAATTGATATTTATAGGACATTCCATCCAAAAAGAGCAGAATACACTTTCTTCTCAAGTGGGCATGGAACATTCTCCAGTATAGATCACATCTTGGGTCACAAATCAAGCCTTAGTAAAGTTAAGAAAACTGAAATCATATCAAGCATCTTTTCTGACCACAACGCTATGAGATTAGAAATGAATTACAAGGAAAAATAACATAAAAAACACAAACACATGGAGGCTAAACAATACATTACTAAATAACCAAGAGATCACTGAAGAAATCAAAGATGAAATAAAAAAATACCTAGAAACAAATGACAAGGAAAACACAACTATCCAAAACCTATGGGATGCAGCAAAAGCAGTTCTAAGAGGGAAGTTTATAGCTATACAGGCCGACGTCAAGAAACAAGAGAAATCTGAAATAAATAATCTAACCGGGCTTCCCTGGTGGCGCAGTGGTTGAGAATCCACCTGCCGATGCAGGGAACACGGGTTCGTGCCCCGCTCCAGGAAGATCCCACATGACGCGGAGCAGCTGGGCCCGTGAGCAATGGCCGCTGAGCCTGCACATCCAGAGCCTGTGCTCTGCAACGGGGGAGGCCACAACAGTGAGAGGCCCACGTACCGAAAAAAAAAAAAAAAAAAAAGTAAAACAAAAAACAATCTAACCTTACACCTAAAGGAACTATAGAAAGAAGAACAAACAAAACCCAAAGTTAGCAGAAGGAAAGAAATCATAAAGATCAGAGAAGAAATAAATGAAATAGAAACAAAGAAAACAATAGCAAAGATCAATAAAACTAAAAGCTGGTTCTTTGAGAAGATAAACAAAATTGATAAACCATTAGCAAGACTCATCAAGAAAAAGAGGGAGAGGACTCAAAACAATAAAATTAGAAATGAAAATGGAGAAGCTACAATAGACACCCCAGAAATACAAAGCATCCTAAGAGACTACCACAAGCAACTCTATGGCAATAAAATGGACAATCTGGAAGAAATGGACAAATTCTTAGAAAGGTATAACGTTCCAAGACTGAACCAGGAAGAAATAGAAAATATGAACAGACCAATCACAAGTAATGATATTGAAACTGTGATTTAAAATCTTCCAACAAACAGAAGTCAAGGACGAGATGGCTTTACAGGTGAATTCTATCAAACATTTAGAGAAGAGCTAACACCTATCCTTCTCAAACTCTTCCAAAAACCTGCAGAGGAAGGAACACTCCCAAACTCATTCTATGAGGCCACCATCACCCTGATAGCAAAACCAGACAAAGATGCTACAAAAAAAGAAAATTACAGACCAATACCACTCATGAATATAGCTGCAGAAATCCTCAACAAAATACTAGCAAACAAAATCCAATAACACATTAAAGGAATCATACAGCATGATCAAGTGGGATTTATCCCAGGAATGCAAGGATTCTTCAATACACGCAAATCAATGTGATACACCATATTAACAAATTGAAGAATAAAAACCATATGATCATCTCAATAGATGCAGAAAAAGCTTTTGACAAAATTCAACACCAATTTATGATAAACTCTCTGGAAAGTGGGCATAGAGGGAACCTACCTCAACATAATTAAGGCCATATACAACAAACCCACAGCAAGCATAATTCTCAATGGTGAAAAACTGAAAGCATTTCCTCTAAGATCAGGAAGAAGACAAGGATGTCCACTCTCACCACTATTATTCAACATATTTTGGAAGTCCTAGCCATGGCAATCAGAGAAGAAAGAGAAATAAAAGGAATACAAATTGGAAAAGAAGAAGTAAAACTGTCACTGTTTGCAGATGACATGATACTATACATAGAGTATCCTAAAAATGCCACCAGAAAACTACTAGAGCTAATCAATGAATTTGGTAAAGTTGCAGATACAAACTTAATGCACAGAAATCTCTTGCATTCCTATACACTAATGATGAAAAATTTGAAAGAGAAATTCAGAAAACACTCCCATTTACCACTGCAACAAAAAGAATAAAATACCTAGGAATAAACCTACCTAGGGAGACAAAAGACCTGTATGCAGAAAATTATAAGACACTGATGAAAGAAATTAAAGATAATACCAACAGATGGAGAGATATACCATGTTCTTGGATTGGAAGAATCAATATTGTGAAAATGACTATACTACCAAAGGCAATCTACAGATTCAATGCAATCCCTATCAAACTACCAATGGTATTTTCTATGGAACTAGAACAAAAAATCTCAAAATTTGTATGGAGACACAAAAGACCCCAAATAGCCAAAGCAGTCTTGAGGGAAAAAAATGGAGCAGGAGAAATCAGACTCCCTGACTTCAGACTATATTACAAAGCTACAGTAATCAAGACAATATGGTACTGGCACAAAAACAGAAACATAGATTAATGGAACAAGATAGACAGCCCAGAGATAAACCCACACACCTATGGTCAACTAATCTATAACAAAGAAGGCAAGAATATACAATGGAGAAAAGACAGTCTCTTCAATAAGTGGTGCTTGGAAAACTGGACAGCTACATGTAAAAGAGTGAAATTAGAACACTCCCTAACACTATACACAAAAACAAACTCAAAACGGATTAAAGACCTAAATATAAGACTGGACACTACAAAACTCGTAGAGGAAAACGTAGGAAGAACACTCTTTGACATAAATCACAGCAAGATCTCTTTTGATCCACCTCCTAGTGAAATGGAAATAAAAACAAAAAAAAATAAGTGGGACCTAATGAAACTTAAAAGATTTTGCACAACAAAGGAAACCATAAACAAGATGAAAGACAACCCTCAGAATGGGAGAAAATATTTGCAAATGAATCAACGGACAAAGAATTAATCTCCAAAATATATAAGCAGCTCATGCAGGTCAATATTAAAGAAACAAACAACCCAATCCAAAAATGGGCAGAAGACCTAAATAGACGTTTCTCCAAAGAAGACATACAGATGGCCAAGAAACACATGAAAAGCTGCTCAACATCACTAATTGTTAGAGAAATGCAAATCAAAACTACAATGAGGTATCACCTCACACCAGTTAGAATGGGCATCATCAGAAAATCTACAAACAACAAATGCTGGAGAGGGTGTGGAGAAAAGGGAACGCTCTTGCACTGTTGGTGGGAATATAAATTGATACAGCCACTATGCAGAACAGTATGGAGGTTCCTTAAAAATCTAAAAAATGAATTACCATATGATCCAGCAATCCTACTACTGGGCATATACCCAGAGAAAACTATAATTCAAAAAGAGGCATGCACCCCAATGTTTATTGAAGCACTGTTTACAATAGCCAGGTCATGGAAGCAACCTAAATGCCCATTGACAGACGAATGGATAAAGAAGTTATGGTACATATATACAATGGAATATTACTCAGCCATAAAAAGGAACGAAATTTGGTCATTTGTTGAGACGTGGATATATCTAGAGACTGTCATACGGAGTGAAGTAAGTCAGAAAGAGAAAAACAAATATTGTATATTAACGCATGTATGTGGAATCTAGAAAAATGGTACAGATGAACCGGTTTGCAGGGCAGAAGTTGAGACACAGATGTGGAGAACAAACGTATGGATACCAAGTGGGGAAAGCTGTGTGTGTGGGGGGGGGATGGTGGTGTGATGAATTGGGCAATTGGGATTGACATTTATACACTGATGTATATAAAGTTGATGACTAATAAGAACCTGCTGTATAAAAAATACAATTTAATTTAAAATTTTTTTATAAAAGAGAAAAATCACTTTGTGTACTAAAGTATAGGATAATTATCAAAAATAGGCCACACGTCTTTGAGTTCAGATATTAATATAGCTTATGGTCAGATTAGCCCTAACTTATACACACTTTATGTTCAGCCCCCTGGTTTCTTGTTTAGGAATTATTATTGAGCACCGATAAAACACAGATTGTAACATCCTGTCATTATTGCTTGCAAAGGTCTTTCTCATGTAAAATTTTCATATGCTACATTTTAAAGTAAGGTTTTGTGTGTCTTTGTATAATTTTCTTTTACTATAATACCTTTTTCAACATATTTCTCTAATCAATTGAATGTATTCAATAAGAAATAAAAATTTTAAATAATAAAATAATTAATGCTAATATTTATCAAGTGCCTAGTATACTAGGCATATACTCAGTACTTTAAATGTTTTAATTAAGTTAATTCTCACAACACTATGAGGTGGATTCTACTATTAATCCCATTTTATAGACAAGAAAACAGACACAGAGATTAAGTAACTTCCCCACAGTCACACAGCTTGTGAGGTGTACATCTGGAATTCAATCCCTAACAGTCTGGCTCTGGACCAGGGTTCTCAACCTCAGAGCTACTGACATGTTGCGCCAGATAATTCTTTGTTTTGGAGGTGCCATCCAGTGCACTGTAGGATTAAACATTAGCAACATACTTGGACACTACCTAGTAGATGCTAGTAGCTCCCCCACCTCAGTCGTGACAATCAAGTAACATCTCCAGACATTGCCAAGTGTCTCCTTGGTGGAGGAGAATGGTAAAATCACCTCCAGTTGAGAAGCACTGCTCCAGAGAAACCCTTACAGAACACTGCCTCTCTAAAAACCACAATATAGAAATATGGAAAGCAGGAAAATAAGAAAATTAAAATCACCTATAATTACACTATCTAGAGATGATAATATTACTTATACTTTTTAAGCTTCCCGGGTGCTCCTCCCCAATTACATTCCTATCCGTCTACCTACTCTCACAGTCCTAAATTTTATGTTAATTGTTCCCTTGTTTGTCTTTATGGTTTCCCTGTATGTGGCTACATCCCTAAATAACATGATATTTAGTTTTACTTATTTCTAAACTTCATATAAACAAAAACATAGTGCATTCTTTGTGTTACATGCTTTTTTCATTCAATACTATGTTTTGGAAATATATCCATGCTGATGTGTATAGGTGTAAGTTTATTCATTTCCATTGCCTATTGTATTCCACTGGACGAATATCGTAATTTATTCATCTACTCTACTGTTGATGGACATTTAGGTGGTTTCTAGCTTTTTCTATTACAGACAGTGCTGTTATGAACAGTTTTCTACATATCCCTAGGGTATATATCCAAGAATAGAATTTCTGGTGATAGGCAATGCACATCTTAAATTTTAATAAATAATTCCAAATTTTTCCCAAAGTAGTTTTACCAACTTATATTTCCACTAGCGAAGTGTAAGAGATTCCATTGCTCTACAATCTAACACTTAGATTTAACATTTGTGTTTCAACTTTTTTGCCATTCCTAGTATCTGTGAAATAGTTTCTTGTTGCGATTCTAATTTGCACTTGCCTAATTAATAATAAGGCTAAACATATGTTCATATGTTTCTGGTTATTTATGTTTCTTCTTTCTAGAAACGCCTCTTCCTATCTTTCACTCATTTTTATTGGGTTCTTTGCCTTTTTCTCACTGATTTGGAGGAGTTCTTTACATATTCTGGAACGAATCCTTTGTTAAGTAACTTCTCCCTGTTTGTTGCTTGTCTTGTCCCTGTCTTTATGGTTGTTAAAGAGAAATTCAACCACATTAAAGATAAGAATATACCACCTTTTCCTTTATAGTATGTTTTTTATGTCTTGTTTAAGATGTCCTTCCCTCCTCCCAGTGTTATACAAATATTCTTCTGTTACTAAAGCTTTTGCCTTTCACATTTATGTCTAATCCATTTACATAGTTCATTCCTTAGAGAAACCAGGTCATTTATTCTATATAATGCTTCATATTCTGGGTTTGGTTGATAGATTGCTCATTTAAATTGTTCTTCTGTCCCCTGTTATTTCCTATACACTAGCACTTTAATCCATTTTCTTGCTTAAAGTGCAGCTTTCTAGGCAGTTTTTTATATCATATCATGAGGTACATAAATATTTGGTTGCCCCAAGTTTTAGTGATGCTATAATTGACCAACAGATTCAGATGGTATCTGATTCCTCCACTTAAAATTCCCTATCAAACTTTTACTTGGTGGTTTTAAAATACACTGGTGAATGCTGCCTAACAATTTTTTCATTGGGGATTCAAAAATAGGGATTTTCTAAGTCTATCATTTCACCTGTATTTATTACTTGCAATTCTTCTGTAAAAAAATTTGACCTTCATCAACTAGTTGGTTTTCATGAAAGGAAGTTTAAAAAAGGTAGGATAGGGGCTTCCCTGGTGGCCCAGTGGTTGAGAATCCGCCTGCCGATGCAGGGGACACGGGTTCGTGCCCCGGTCCGGGAAGATCCCACATGCCGTGGAGCGGCTGGGCCCGTGAGCCATGGCCGCTGAGCCTGCGCGTCCGGAGCCTGTGCTCCGCAAAGGGAGAGGCCACAGCAGTGAGAGGCTCACGTACCGCAAGAAAAAAAAAAACAAAAAACGGTAGGATAAATGCTTGATTCTTTCCTTTTATTTATCAATGTTCAGAGCAGATATCAGCAAACATTTTCCATAAAGGGCCAGATAGTAAATATTTTATGCTTTGCAGACAATGTGGTCTCTGTCACAATGATTCAACTCTGTCATTATAGCAAATAAGCAACCATAGACAATGCTTGAATGAATAAGGATGTCTATGTTCCAATAAAACTTTATTTATGAATACTGAAAATTTGAATTTCATGTAATCTTCACATTATGAAATATTCTTCTTTTGAATTTTTTTCCAGCTATTTAAAATGTAAAAACTCTTCTTGGCTCTCAGGCCTTACAACAATAGGAGGTGGACTGGATTGGGGCCATAAGCCATAGCCTGCCAACCCCTTCTTTATAGAGTTATGAATTGGTGCCCTAGCAACCTCCACACATCCAATGAGAGAGAGAGAGAGAGTGTGTGTGTGTGTGTGTGTGTGTGTATGTGTGTGTTAAAAATCTTTAAGAACCTGTGGATCTTTAGATGCTTGATGCACTCCAATCCCCTGTAGTCATTATCAGTTCTGACTTGCCAATTGTTTCCCTTCATGTCGGTTCCTTTCTCATTTTGATATGACCCAATTAGCTTTTGGCAGCTGCCTTACTTTTATGGTGCAGCATGTACCTGACTCATATATTCCCTGCCTTAGACTTGGAATCTACTATTTCTCTAGAGTTATAGCTTTTAGACTTTTTCAGTGAACACAAATACATATTTTTAAAAGAAAAAAAACATGAGTTTTAACTGATATTTCCAATTTAAAATTAGGATGAAGAGGGGTTTATTTCATGTATTTGTGTTTTTATTTTCCTTGTAGTTCTTTTTTCTTATGTTAAAAATCTTGGCCCCTAAAGATTAACTTTTTTTTGTTTGTTTTAACTAAACATCAGTTCACTGAAACTGCTTTCACTTAGTCACCAATGACCTGTGACCTGCCAAACCCAATTGACAAATTAGTACCTAACTCATCACAGATCTCTATACTATGTAACACTCTTGACTTTGCTTTTTATCTTGAAACATTTAACTTCCATCATACCACACTCAACTAGTTCTTCTACCTTGTTATTTCATCTCCTTCTATAACTTTTTACTTGCCTCTAGCCTTTTCTTCTTTAAATTCTATATATTATCCCTTGACATTTTTATCAACTCTCAGGAATCAGCAGCAGAAAGACATTAATTGGTATCTTCAGCCCTGGCTTCATCCAAAGCTTCACACTGATACATCCTGCTCCTGCAAGCCACTAACAGACTAAGATAGCTGTCCCTTCTATGAAGTTCCATAGCATCCTTTGCTTCTATCATCAGAAAGATCACTCTTTATTAACCCTTCTGACTTAATTGTCTCTCCCATAGACTTTTTCTTTTTTTTTTTTTTTTAACATTTTTATTGGAGTATAATTGCTTTACAATCCTGTGTTAGTTTCTGCTTTATAACAAAGAGAACCAGTTATACATATACATATGTCCCCATATCTCTTCCCTCTAGACTATGTTTCTTAAAGGCATTATTCATGTCCATTTTGCTCACCATCTTATCATTAACAGCAGGCATGGAATTCTGTGGTCAATATTTGTCAAATAACATAGGTACAAATGAATGAATAAATATCTCTTTGACTAGATAATATCTGTTAAAAGAAAAATTTCCAAAGAAAATATAATGACATAACAAGCTTTTATTCAATGATTCATGAAGTGAGCAACATCCAATCTATTAGATAGAAAGGAGCTCTGAATTGCTGTACAAAGTAAGAGATTTTATAGACCAAAGTGAGCAGGAACGAGGAAGTTATACTGGGTATTTGCTGATTGGTTAAAACAGGGTTACTTTCCTTGTATGTTGCAAAGGAAGTCTTAGGTAACTTGTGCTGAGCAGGCAGGCACTGATTCATTGACCTAGACCTTCCTTTTCTAGAACAGCCAAGCACAGAAGCTTAGTTAAGTTTAGGTTGGCTGACATGGGGCTTAGCATGAATGACTCCATCTTGGACCTAACCTGGTTACTTTTATATATCTGAAACATAACGTATCTAAAACCAAACTCATCGTTTTATCCTCCAGACCCAAACTTGATCCTTCTCTTATATGGTTATTTATATGATTCTTGATTTCCTACAACCCACCTACACCTAATCAAACCAAACATCAACTTCTGTTGATTGCTCCTAAATATTTCTAGAATCTAGCCCCATTGTAATTCAGATCTGAATTATCTGCACATGGAATATTGCTTCCTAACTGATACCGTTATCTTTAGTCTATCCCCACCACTGCCACCACTACCTCAAATATAGCCTCCACAAAGCTACAAGAGTGATCTACCTATAATTCCCCTGCCTAAAACCCCATAGGAAAAAGGCCAAGCTCCTTATTATGGTATATAAGACTCTCCATTACCCAACCTATGTCCTCCTCTCCAATTTCATCTCCTACTACTCTCCACCTGAGAGCCTTGAGTCATTATATATCCCTAATACCTGTTATATCACTTGGCATACTAGAGGTGTCAATATGTCAATAAATATTAATGGAACCAAAGTAGACCTACTAAAACTATTTAGGTATCTTATCACTAACACTATTTTTTCCAATATTTTATTATGAAAAATTTCAAATATACAGAAATGTTGTAAGACTTTGACAATAAACATACACAAACCTACTACCTAGATTCTACAGTTAATGTTTCATAGTAATTGCTTTATCATATATCTATCCATCAACCATCTTATATTTTGATACATTTCAAAGTAAATTTCAGACATCTGAACACTTCACACCTTTAAGCCACTTTAGCATGCATATCATTAACTGGAGTTTAATGTTTATTTACAATCCTTCCCCTCCCCCTATAAAATATATGATTAAATGCATAAATCTTAAGTGTTCCATTATATAGGTGTGTATATATATATATATTATACGTAACATATATTATATTAATACAGAGTATCTATTTACCTATCTATTTCCATCAATCCCCAGAGGAATTTTAGCCAAACAATTTTCTTTAACATCTTTATTGGAGTATAATTGTTTTACAATGGTGTGTTAGTTTCTGCTTTACAGCAAAGTGAATCAGTTATACATATACATATGTTCCCATCTCTCTTCCCTCTTGCGTCTCCCTCCCTCTCACCCTCTCTATCCCACCCCTCTAGGCGGTCACAAAGCACAGAGCGGATCTCCCTGTGCTATGCGGCTGCTTCCCACTAGCTATCTATTTTACATTTGGTAGTGTATATATGTCCATGCCACTCTCTCACTTCGTCACAGCTTACCCTTCCCCCTCCCCATATCCTCAAGTCCGTGCTCTAGTAGGTCTTTGTTTTATTCCCGACCCACCCCTAGTCACTTCATGACATTTTTTTTTCTTAGATTCCATATATATGTGTTAGCATACAGTATTTGTTTTTCTCCTTCTGATTTACTTCACTCTGTATGACAGACTCCAGGTCTATCCACCTCATTACAAATAACTCAGTTTCATTTCTTTTTATGGCTGAGTAATATTCCATCGTATATATGTGCCACATCTTCTTTATCCATTCATCTGTTGATGGATACTAGGTTGCTTCCATGTCCTGGCTGTTGTAAATAGAGCTGCAAGGAACATTTTGGTACATGACTCTTTTTGAATTATGGTTTTCTCAGGGTATATGCCCAGTAGTGGGATTGCAGGGTTGTATGGTAGTTCTATTTGTAGTTTTTTAAGGAACCTCCATACTGTTCTCCATAGTGGCTGTATCAATTTACATTCCCACCAGCAGTGCAAGAGTGTTCCCTTTTCTGCACACCCTCTCCAGCATTTATTGTTTCTAGATTTTTTGATGATGGCCATTCTGACCAGTGTGAGATGATATCTCATTGTGGTTTTGATTTGCATTTCTCTAATGATTAATGATGTTGAGTGTACTTTCAAGTGTTTGTTGGCAATCTGTATATCTTCTTTGGAGAAATGTCTATTTAGGTCTTCTGCCCAGTTTTGGATTGGGTTGTTTTTTTGTTATTGAGATGAATGAGTTGCTTATAAATTTTGTAGATTAATCCTTTGTCAGTTGCTTCATTTGCAACTATTTTCTCCCATTCTGAGGGTTGTCTTTTGGTCTTGTGTATGGTATCCTTTGCTGTGCAAAAGCTCTGAAGTTCCATTAGGTCCCATTTGTTTATTTTTGTTTTAATTTCCATTTCTCTAGGAGGTGGGTCAAAAAGGATCTTGCTGTGATTGATGTCACAGAGTGTTCTGCCTATGTTTTCCTCTAAGAGTTTGATAGTGTCAGGCCTTACATGTAGGTCTTTAACCCATTTTGAGTTTATTTTTGTGTATGGTTAGGGAGTGTTCTAATTTCATACTTTTACATGTACCTGTCCAGTTTTCCGAGCACCACTTATTGAAGAGGCTGTCTTTTCTCCATTGTATACTCTTGCCTCCTTTATCAAAAATAAGGTGACCATTTGTGCGTGGGTTTATCTCTGAGCTTTCTGTCCTGTTCCATTGATCTATATTTCTGTTTTTGTGCCAGTACCATACTGTCTTGGTTACTGTAGCTTTGTAGTATAGTCTGAAGTCTGATTCCTCCAGCTCCATTTTTTGTTCTCAAGATTGCTTTGGCTATTCGGGGTCTTTTGTATTTCCATACAAATTGTGAAATTCTTTGTTCTAGTTCTGTAAAAAATGCCAGTGGTAGTTTGATAGGGATTGCATTGAATATGTAGATTGCTTTGGGTAGTAGAGTTATTTTCACAATGTTGCTTCTTCCAATCCAAGAACATGGTATATGTCTCCATCTATTAGTATCATCTTTAATTTCTTTCATCAGTGTCTTTTCATTTTCTGCATACAGGTCTTTTGTCTCCTTAGGTAGGTTTATTCCTAGATATTTTATTCTTTTTGTTGCAATGGTAAATCGGAGTGTTTTCTTAATTTCACTCTCAGATTTTTCATCATTAGTGTATAGGAATGCAAGAGATTTCTGTGCATTAATTTTGTATCCTGCTACTTTACCAAATTCATTGATTAGCTCTAGTAGTTTTCTGGTAGCATCCTTAGGATTCTCTATGTACAGTATCATGTCATCTGCAAACAGTGAAAGCTTTACTTCTTTTCTGATTTGGATTCCTTTTATTTCTTTTTCTTCTCTGATTGCTGTGGCTACAACTTCCATAACTATGTTGAATAAGAGTGGTGAGAGTGGGCAACCTTGTCTTGGTCCTGATCTTAGTGGATATGGTTTCAGCTTTTCACCATTGAGAACGACGCTGGCTGTGGGTTTGTCATATATGTTCTTTAGTATGTTGAGGAAAGTTCCCTCTATGCCTACTTTCTGCAGGGTTTTTATCATAAATGGGTGTTGAATTTTGTCATAAGCTTTCTCTGCATCTGTTAAGATATGATCATATGGTTTTTCTCCTTTAGTTTGTTGATGTGGTGTATCATGTTGATTGATTTGCATATATTGAAGAATCCTTGCATTCCTGGGATAAACCCCACTTGATCATGGTGTATGATCCTTTTAATGTGCTGTTGGATTCTGTTTGCTAGTATTTTGTTGAGGATTTTTGCATCTATGTTCATCAGTGATATTGGCCTGTAGTTTTCTTTCTTTGTGATGTCTTTGTCTGGTTTTGGTATCAGGGTATGGTGGCCTCATAGAATGAATTTGGGAGTGTTCCTCCCTTTGCTATCTTTTGGAAGAGTTTGAAAAGGATACGTGTTAGCTCTTCTCTGAATGTTTGATAGAATTCGCCTGTGAAGCCATCTGGTCCTGGGCTTTTGTTTGTTTGAAGATTTTTAATCACAGTTTCAATTTCAGTGCTTGTGATTGGTCTGTTCATATTTTCTATTTCTTCCTGGTTCAGTCTCGGCATGTTGTGCATTTCTAAGAATTTGTCCATTTTTTTCAGGTTGTCCATTTTATTGGCATACAGTTGCTTCTAGTAATCTCTAATAATCTTTTGTATTTCTGCAGTGTGAGTTGTTACGTTTCCTTTTTCATTTCTAATTCTATTGATTTGAGTCTTCTCCCTTTCTTTCTTGATGAGTCTGGCTAATGGTTTATCAGTTTTATTTATCTTCTCAAAGAACCAGCTTTTAGTTTTATTCATCTTTGCTATTGTTTCCGTCATTTCTTTTTCATTTATTTCTGATCTGATCTTTATGTTTTCTTCTGCCAAATCTGGGGTTTTTTTGTTCTTCTTTCTCTAATTGCTTTAGGTGCAAAGTTAGGTTGTTTATTCGAGATGTTTCCTGTTTCTTAACGTAGGATTATATTGCTATAAAACTTCTCTGTTAGAACTGCTTTTGCTGCATCCCATAGGTTTTGGGTCGTCGTGTCTCCATTGTCATTTGTTTCTAAGTATTTTTTGATTTCCTCTTTGATTTCTTCAGTGATCACTTCGTTATTAAGTAGTGTATTGTTTAGTCTCCATGTGTTTGTAGTTTTTACAGATCTTTTCCTGTAATTGATATCTAGTCTCATAGCGTTGTGGTCAGAAAAGATACTTGATACGATTTCAATTTTCTTAAATTTACCAAGGCTAGATTTGTGACCCAAGATATGATCTATCCTCGAGAATGTTCCATGAGCACTTGAGAAAAATGTGTATTCTGTTGTTTTTGGATGGAACGTGTCATAAATATCAATTAAGTCCATGTTGTGTAATGTATCATTTAAAGCTTGTGTTTCCTTATTTATTTTCATTTTGTATGATCTGTCCATTGGTGAAAGTGGGGTGCTAAAGTCCCCTACTATGATTGTGTTTCTGTTGATTTCCCCTTTCATGGCCGTTAGTATTTGCCTTACGTATTGAGGTGCTCCTATGTTGGGTGCATAAATATTTACAATTGTTATATCTTCTTCATGGATCTATCCCTTGATCATTATGTAGTGTCCTTCTTTGTCTCTTGTAATAGTTTTTATTTTAAAGTCTATTTTGTCTGATATGAGAATTGCTACTCCAGCTTTCTTCTGATTTCCATTTGTATGAAATATTTTTTTCCATCCCCTCACTTTCAGTCTGTATGTGTCCCTAGGTCTGAAGTGGGTCTCTTGTAGACAGCATATATATGCATCTTGTTTTTGTATCCATTCAGCCAGTCTGTGTCTTTTGGTGGGAGCATTTAATCCGTTTACATTTAAGGTAATTATCGATATGTATGTTCCTATTACCACTTACTTAATTATTTTGGGTTTGTTCTTGTAGGTCTTTTCCTTCTCTTGTGTTTCTTGCCTAGAGAAGTTCCTTTAGCATTTGTTGTAAAACTGGTTTGCTGGTGCTGAACTCTCTCAACTTTTGCTTGTCTGTAAAGGTTTTAATTTCTCCATCAAATCTGAATGAGATCCTTGCAGAGATCCTTGCTGGGTAGAGTAATCTTGGTTGTAGGTTTTTTTCCTTCATCACTTTAAATATGTCCTGCCACTCCCTTCTGGCTTGTAGAGTTTCTGCTGAAAGATCAGATGTTAACCTTATTGGGATTCCCTTGTGTGTTATTTGTTGTTTTTCCCTTGCTGCTTTTAATATGTTTTCTTTGTATTTAATTTTTGACAGTTTGATTATTATGTGTCTTGGCATGCTTCTCCTTGGATTTATCCTGTATGGGACTGTGTTTCCTGGACTTAACTATTTCCTTTCCCATATTAGGGAAGTTTTCCACTATAATCTCTTCAAATATTTTCTCAGTCCCTTTCTTTTTCTCTTCTTCTTCTGGGACTCCTATAATTCGAATGTTGGTGCATTTAATGTTGTCCCAGAGGTCTCTGAGACTATCCCCAGTTCTTTTCATTCTTTTTTCTTTATTCTGCTCTGCAGTAGTTATTTCCACTATTTTATCTTCCAGGTCACTTATCCGTTCTTCTGCCTCAGTTATTCTGCTATTGATCCCATGTAGAGTGTTTTTAATTTCATTTATTGTGTTGCTCATCGTTGCTTGCTTCCTCTTTATTACTTCTAGGTCCTTGTTAAATGTTTCTTGCAATTTGTCTATTCTATTTCCAAGATTTTGGATCATCTTTACTATTATTATTCTGAATTCTTTTTCAGGTAGACTGCCTATTTCCTCTTCATTTGTTAGGTCTGGTGGGTTTTTACCTTGATCCTTCATCTGCTGTGTGTTTTTCTGTCTTTCTATTTTGCTTACTGTGTTTTGGGTCTCCTTTTTGCAGGCTGCAGGTTCATAGTTCTTGTTGTTTTTGGTAACTGTCCCCAGTGGCTAAGGTTGGTTCAGTGGGTTGAGTAGGTTTCCTGGCTGGGGGGACTAGTGCCTATGTTCTGGTGGATGAGGCTGGACCTTGTCTTTCTGGTGGGCAGGTCCACGTCTGGTGGTGTGTTTGGGGATGTTGGTAGCCTTATTATGATTTTAGGCAGCCTCTCTGCTAATGGATGGGGCTGTAGTCCTGTCTTGCTATTTGTTGTGCATAGGGTGTCCAGCACTGTACGTTGCTGGTCATTGAGTGAAGCTGGGTCTTGGTGCTGAGATGGAGATCTCTGGGAGATTTTCGCCGTTTGATATTGCGTGGAGCTGGGAGGTCTCTTGTGGACCAGTGTCCTGAGGTTGGTTCTCCCACCTCAGAGACATAGCCCTGACGCCTGGCTGGAGCGCCAAGAGCCTTTAATCCACATGGCTCAAAATAAAAGGGAGAAAAAATAGAAAGGAAAGAAAGAAAGGAAGGAAGGAAGGAAGAGAGGGAGGGAGGGAGGGAGGAAGAAAGAAAGAAAGGAAGGAAGAAAGGAATAAATGAAGGAAGGAAGCCAGAAGGGAAGGAAGGAAGGAAGAGAGGAGGAAAGGAAGTCAGAGAGGAAGGAAGGGAGGAAGAAAGAAAGGAAAAAAGGAAGAAAGAAAGGAAGAAGACAAAATAAAGTAGGATAAAATATAGTTATTAAAATAAAAAATAATTATTAAGAAGGAAAGTTTATTTTTAAAAAAATGGGTTGGTCAGAACCCTAGGACAAATGGTGAAAGCAAAGCTATACAGACAAAATCTCACACAGCAACACACACATACACACTCACAAAGATTAAAAAAGGGGAAAATAATAATATATTTTGCTCCCAAAGTCCACTTCCTCAGCTTGGGATATTTCGCTGTTTATTCAGGTTTTCGACAGATGCAGGGCACTTCAAGTTGATTGTGGAGCTTTAATCCGCTGCTTCTGAGGCTGCTGGGAGAGACCTCCCCCTCTCCTCTTTGTTCGCACAGCTCCTGGGGTTCAGCTTTGGACTTGGCCCTGCCTCTGCGCGTAGGTCGTCTGAGGGCATCTGCTCTTCGCTCAGACAGGACGGGGTTAAAGGAGCAGCTGATTCGGGGGCTCTGGCACAGGCCGGGGGGAGAGAGGGGCATGGGTGCGGGGCGAGCCTGAGGTGGCACGCCGCTCATTCTCCCGGGGAAGCTCTCCCTGGATCCTGGGACCCCGGCAGTGGCGGGCTGCACAAGCTCCCGGGAGGGGAGGTGTGGAGAGTGACCTGTGCTCACACACAAGCCTCTTGGTGGCGGCAGCAGCAACCCTAGCTTCCCACGCCCGTCTCTGGTGTCTGCACCGACAGCCACGGCTCGCGCCCGTTTCTGGAGCTCCTTTATGCGGTGCGCTGAATCCCCTCTCCTCGCGCACCAGGAAGCAAAGAAGGAAGAAAAGGTCTCTTGCCTCTTCGGCAGCTCCAGACTTCTCCCGGACTCCCTCCCAGCTAGCCGTGGCGCACTAGCCCCTTCAGGCTGTGTTCATGCAGCCAACCCCAGTCCTCTCCCCACATCCTACCGAAGCCCGAGCCTCAGCTCCCAGCCCCTGCCCGCCCCGGCGGGTGAGCAGACAAGCCTCTCGGGCTGGTGAGTGCCGGTTGGCACCGATCCTCTGTGTGGGAATCTCTCTGCTTTGCCCTCCGCACCCCTGTTGCTGTGCTCTCCTCCGTGGCTCCGAAGCTTCCCCCCTCCGCCACCCGCAGTCTCCGCCCATCCCAAACAATTTTCTTAAAGTTCATATTCTGCTCAGGGCTAAAGATAGTTTACAGTTAAAGTAAGGAGTGACACTTTTAAATTACTGCTTATTTTAACCATGACCTAGCCTTAGGCTCATCAGAATATGGACTTTAATTCTAAGAAAAATTCTTTGGGTAAAATCCTCTGCGGAATATATAGAGAAATCCAGATGTAAAGTTCTCTGATGCTTTGAATTAGCTTGGTGTCAAACCTTAATTACTACAGTAGATACATTTTTCTCTAATAGTATACATTACTGCCTCTATACGACTTTTCAAGAAAAAGTTTGTCCTTCATATCTCCCTGTTCACATTCTCTTTTGTTGAAAAACATGAAAAGAGAATTAGGTTACCATGTCTTAATTTGAAATAACTACCATCAGAAGAAAAATTAATATTAGTCTTCATAAAAACAAAAAATGCTCTGGCATTTTTCCCCTGCAATAAGAAAATATTAATTCGTCCTCACTTTTACAACTTATAAACCAGCTTCACAGTGATCTTATTAACCTCAGGTGCCCTGCAATTTAGTAGACTGTTCTCTAATGGATGTGGTACACTTTAGAAGATTCTTGCCCACTTTCTCCAGAACTATTTTGAAAAACATATTTAAACAGATCTTAACTGAGTTACAGTTAAGAGTCAGCCACAATGAAGAAAAAACAAATTAGAAAAAGTCATGAATAGTTAAAATGGTAAATTTTATGTATATTTCACCACAATTTAAAAAACAAAAGGAAAAAAAATGAAACCACTAGGGGTCTAGCTAGCTCCAGGGAAGATTCTGGCAGGGATTTCTGCTAATGACAAAAACTGAGGGAAAGAATGTGAGTTCTCTGTTAAACTTTAATCAATACATTTTAAAGAAGCTACCTTGGGTTGCATGTTGGAATGAGTTTCTAGGTATGGAGCATACCTCTTGTTCCCTACCACTGACTCTGGTCATGGACAAGTAGGTAACAAATCATGAAGTTTTACATCTAATTTGTCTTGCTGTACTACTCATTGGCATACAGTCTGGAAATTTTGGCAATGGTAGAAACCCATTCTTTTTAATGTGGAATTATGACAGATACAGCAATTTGCTGTTTATATTGCTCTTTCTGTCCTTAGAATCACCCAGGAGGGTTGAGCCTAGCCAGAAGAGAGAAGTACAGATAGAATAGAGTGTATATATGTATACAAATAGATATATCCCCAATATTCACAAATTGATAATTATCTACATTAATAAAGAGCACCTTACATAACTGGAGTAAAAGTATGTAATTTCTAAAAATGTGATAAAAAGTATCAATTTTTGTGTTCACTGATCCTTCTATCACAAAGTGTATTAATCTACTTGATGGATGACAACAGCCTCAAATATTTGTTAGATGGAACAAGTGCTGAACTATTCTCATACTTGTTTCCTCCAAAGAATGATTTTTTAAATATTTTTAAATGTATCAACATATCGCCTAAAGAGGTGAGTTACATAAAACATTAGTTAAAAAAACAAAAGTATGAACACAGCCATAACACAGTGATCAGTTTTCATAGATATAAACCAATTTATCTTATCTACTTTTTGAAAGATTTGAGGAAATTCCCCAAATTATTTCATAAACAACATCTAAAGTAAAATTACACAAAGCAAAAATCAATTAAAAGTTGCAAAGTAAGAGAGGTTGTTGAGTTTGTTGAATATCTGGGCTTACTCAAATTAAAATTGAGTTTAGCTGTGAATTTGGGGAGTCTAAGGCAAAAAGGGAAATAGGCATACTTTGGGAGGCAAATAGTATAATAGAAATAATACAGGATTTATAACCAAAAAATCTCAGTTCCAGTTTTATTCCACTGCTTCCTCACTGCCACACAACTTCCTTTTTTTTTTTTTTTTTTTTTTTTTTTTTTTTTTTTTTTTTTTTTGCGGTACGCGGGCCTCTCACTATTGTGGCCTCTCCCGTTGTGGAGCACAGGCTCCGGACGCGCAGGTTCAACGGCCATGGCTCATGGGCCCAGCCACTCCATGGCATGTGGGATCTTCCAGACCGGGGCACGAACCCGTGTCCCCTGCATTGTCAGGCAAACTCCAAACCAGTGCGCCACCAGGGAAGCCCCACAACTTCCTTTTAATTGAGATAGAGTTGATATACAATATTATATAAGTTTCAGGTGCACAACATAGTGATTCACAATTTTTAAACATTATTCTCTTGGGACTTCCTTCGTGGCTCAGTGGTCAAGAATCTACCTGCCAATGCAGGGGACATGGGTTCGAGCCCTGTCCAGGAAGATCCCACATGCTGTGGAGTAACTAAGCCCATGTGCCACAAATACTGAGCCTGTGCTCTAGAGCCTGCAAGCCACAACCACTGAGCCCATGTGCCACAACTACTGAAGCCTGTGCGCCTAGAGCCCATGCTCCGCAACAAGAGAAGTGACCGCAATGAGAAGCCCATGCACCACAACGAAGAGTAGCCCCCACTCTCTGCAACTAGAGAAAGCCTGTGCACAGCAACAAAGCCCTACACAGCCAAAAAATAAATAAATTTATTTTTTAAAAGATTATACTCTATTTATAGTTACTATAAAATATTGGCTATATTCCCTGTGTTGTACAATATATCCTTGCAGCTTATTTTATACACAATAGTTTGTACCCTTATATTGCCCCTCCCTCCATTCCCTTTCCCCACTGGTAACCACTGGTTTGTTCTCTATATCCATGAGTCTACTTCTTTTTTGTTATATTCACTAGTTTGTTGCATTTTTTTAGATTCCATACATAAGTAATATCATACAGTATTTGTCTTTCTCTCTGACTTATTTCATTTAGCATAATACCCTCCAAGTCCATCCATGTTGCTGCAAATGGCAAAATTTCATCCTCTGTTAAGGCTGAGTGGTATTCCGTTGTATATACCACATCTTATTTACCAATTCATCTGTTCATGGACACTTAAGGTTGCTTCCATATCTTCACTATTGTAAATAATGCTGCTATGAACATTGGAGTACAGGTATCCTTTTGAATTTGTTTTCATTTTCTTCGGATATATATACCCAAGAGTGGAATTGCTGGATCATATGGTAGTTCTCTTTTTAGTTTTTTCAGCAACCTCCATAATGTTTTTCACAGTGGCTGCACCAATTTGAATTTCCACCAGCAGTGTACAGGGTCCGCTTTTCTCTACATCCTTACCTACATTTCTTATTTGTAGTCCTTTAATGATAGCCATTCTGAAAGATAAGAGGTAATATCTCATTGTGGCTTTGATTTTTCATTTCTGTGATGCTTAGTGATGTTGAGCATCTTTTCAGGTGTCTTTTGGCCATCTGTATGTCTTCTTTGGAAAAGTGTCTATTCAGGTCTTCTGCCCATTTTTTATGGGTTGTTTGTTTTGATAATGAGTTGTATGAGCTGTACATATATTTTGGATATTAACCCTTTATCAGTCATATCATTTGCAAATATTTTCTCCCATTCCATAGGCTATCTTCTCTTTTTGTCATTGGTTTTCTTTGCTATGCAAAAGCTTTTAAGTTTAATTGGGTCCTATTTGTTTATTTTTCCTTTTGTTTCTTTGCCTTAGGAGACAGATCCAAAAAAAATATTGCTACAATTTATATCAAAGAGTGTTCTGCCTATGTTTTCTTCTAGGAGTTTTATGTATTCCAGTCTTAAATTTAGGTCTTTATTCCATTTTGAGTTTATTTTTGTACATGGTGTGAGAAAAATGTTCTAATTTCATTCTTTTACATGTAGCTTTCCCAGCACCACTTATTGAAGCGACTGTCTTTTCTCCATTGCACATTCTTGCCTCTTTTGTTGTAGATTAATTGACTGTAATGTGTGGGTTTATTTCTGAGCTCTTTATTCTGTTCCACTGATCTGTTTCTGTGCCAGTACCATACGTTTTTTTTTTTCATTTTTTAGTTGAAGTATAGTTGAAGTACAATACTATAAAAGTTACAGGTGTACAATATAGTGATTCTCAATTTTTAAAGGTTATATATACTCCAGGATTCCATGATCATCAGCAACCTCACTGTTACTGGCAGCACATTCAATCTCTTAATAAATAAATAGCAATGGTGGTGAATTTTGATTGCTGTGAGTACATGCTGTTTTGATTACTGTAGCTTTGTAGTAGAGCCTGAAGTCAGGGAGAGTGATACCTCCAACTCTGTTCTTTCTCAAGATTGTTTTGGATATTTAGGGTCTTTTGTGTTTCCATATAAATTTTTAAATTATTTGTTTTAGTTCTGTGAAAAATGCCACTGGCAATTTGATAGGGATTGCACTGAACTGCAGACTGCCTTGGGTAGTAAATGAAGTCATTTTAACAATATTAATTCTTCCAACCCATGAAAAAGGCATACCTTTTTCTTATTAAGGTGTAGTTGATGTATAATATGTTTCAGGTGTACAACATAGTGATTCACAATTTTTTTTTTTTTTTTTTTTGGTTTTTTTTTTTTTGTGGTACACGGGCCCCTCACTGTCGTGGCCTCTCCCGTTGCGGAGCACAGGCTCCGGACGCGCAGGCCCAGCGGCCGTGGCTCACGGGCCCAGCCGCTCCGCGGCACGTGGGATCCTCCCGGACCGGGGCACGAACCCGCGTCCCCTGCATCGGCAGGCGGACTCTCAACCACTGCGCCACCAGGGAAGCCCAGTGATTCACAATTTTTAATGGTTATATTCCACTTATAGTTATTATAAAATATTGGCCATATTTCCTATGTTGTACAATGTATTCGTGTAGCTTATTTTTTGTATATAGTAGTTTTTACCACTTAATCCGTTACCCCATCTTGCCCCACCCCCTTACCTCTCCCCATTGATAACCTCTAGTTTGTTCTCTATGTCTATGAGTCTGGAAAATGGTATATCTTTCCATCTGTTTGTGTTTTATTCAATTTTTTTCATCAGTGTCTTACAGTTTTCCAAGTACAGGACTTTTACCTCCTTAGGTAAGTTTATTCCTAGGTTTTTTTTTTTGTTTTTACTATAAATGGGATGTTTCCTTAATTTCTCTTTCTGATATTTTGTTGTTAGTGCATAGAAATGCAACAGATTTTTGTGTATTAATTTTGTATCCTGCAACTTTACCAAATTTATTGATGAGCTCTAGTAATTTTTTGGTAGCATCTTAAGGATTTTCTAGGTATAGTATCATGTCATCTGCAAACAGTGACAATTTTACTTCTTCCTTTCCAATTTGGATTCTTTTTATTTCTTTTTCTTGTCTAATTGCTATGACTAGGACTGCTAATATTATGTTGAATGAAACTGGCAAGAGTGGGCATCCTTGTCTTGTTCCTAATCTTAGAGAAAATGCTTTCAGCTTTACACCGTTGAATAAGATGTCAGCTGTGGGCTTATCATATACAACCTATATTATGTTGAGGTATATTCCCTCTATACCCACTTCTATCATAAATGAATGCTGAATTTTGTCAAAAGCTTTTTCTGCATCTATTGAGATGATCATATGGTTTTTACTCTTCAGTTTGTTAATGTGATGTATCACATTGATTGATTTGTGGATACTGAACCATCTTTGCATTCCTGGGATAAATCCCACTTGATCCTGGTGTATGATCCTTTTAATGTATTGTTGAATTCAATTTGCTAGTATTTTGTTGAGGATTTTTGCATCTATGTTCATCAGTAATATCGGCCTACAGTTTCCTCTTTTTGTGTAGTATCTTTGTCTGGTTTTGGTATCAGGATGATGCTGGCCTCATAGAATGAGTTCAGAAGCATCTTTCCTTGGCAATTTTTCAAAATAGTTTAGAATGATAGGTGTTAACTCTTCTCTTAATGTTTGGTAGAATTCACCTGTGAAGACATTTGGTCCTGGATTTTTTTTTTTTCCTTATTATTATCAATATTACTGATAACTGGTCTATTCATATTTTCTATTTGTTCCTGGTTCAGTCTTGGGAGATGTACCTTTCTAGGAATTTGTCCATTTCTTCTAGGTTGTCCATTTTATAAGCAAATAGTTGTTCATATTAATCTCTTATGATCCTTTGTATTTCTGTGGTGTTGGTTGCAATTTTCCTTTTTCATTTCTGATTTTATTGATTTGGGCTCTCTCCCTTTTTCTCTCAATGAGCCTAGCTAAATGTTTATCAATTCTATTTATCTTTTTACAGAACGATCTCTTAGGTTCATTGATTTTTCTATTGTTTTTTTGTCTCTATTTCATGTATTTCTGCTTTGATCTTTATAATTTCTTTTCTTCTACTAACTGCGTTTTGTTTGGGTTTTTTTTCTAGTTACTTTAGGTGTAAGGCTAGGTTTATTTGAAATTTTTCTTCTTTTCTGCAGTAAGCTTGCATCACTATAAATTTCCCTCTTAGAACTGTTTTTGTTGCATCCCATAGATTTTGGATTGTTGTATTTTCATTTTCAATTTGTCTCCAGGTATTTTTTTATTTACTCTTTGATTTCTTCAGTGATCCACTGGTTGTTTAGTAGCATATTGCTAGCCTCCACATGTCTGTGTATTTGTATTTTTTCCTTCTAGTTGATTCCTAGTCTCATAGTGTTGTGGTCGGAAAATTTGCTTAATGTGATTTCAAGTTTCCTAAATTTACCAAGGCTTGTTTTGTGGCTTAGCCTGTGATCCATCCTGGAGTATGTCCCATGTGCACTTGAAAAGAATGTATATTCTGCTGCTTTTGGGTGGAATGTTATATATATATCAATTAAGTCCATCTGGTTTAAATGTGTCATTTAAGGTCACTGGTTCCTTACTGATTTTCTGTTTGCACAATCTATTGATGTAGATGGGGTGTTAAAGTCCCCTACTATTATTGTGTTACTGTTCATTTCTCCCTTCATGTCTGTTAATATTTGCTTTATGTATTTAGGTGCTATGTTGGGTGCATATTTATTTACAATTGTTATATCTTCTTGTGTAACAGTCTTTGTTTTTTTTGTTGTTGTTGTTTTTTGTTTTTTTGCGGTCCACGGGCCTCTCACTGTTGTGGCCTCTCCCGTTGCGGAGCGCAGGCTCCGGACGCGCAGGCTCAGCGGCCACGGCTCACGGGCCCAGCCGCTCCGCGGCACGTGGGATCTTCCCGGACCGGGGCACGAACCCGCGTCCCCTGCATCGGCAGGCGGACTCTCAACCACTGCGCCACCAGGGAAGCCCCAACAGTCTTTGTCTTAAAGTCTATTTTGTCTGATATATTTATTTCTACCCTGGCTTTCTTTTGATCGCCATTTGCATAGGCTAACCTTTTTCCATCCTCTCACTTTCAGTCTGTGTGTGTCTTTAGATCTGAAATGAGTCTCTGGTAGGTGGTACATATATAGGTCTTGTTTGTATCCATTCAGCCACTTTGTCTTTTGATTACGGTATTTAGCCTGTTTATAATTAAAGTAATTATCTATATATACATTCTTACTGCCACTTTGTTAATTGGTTTTGGGTTGTTTTAGTCTTTTCTCTTTGTTCCTTTCTTCTTTGTTCTATTTTCTTGTGATTTGATTACTATCTTTAGTGTTATGCTTGGATTCCTTTCTCTTTTTTTGTGTTTTTATTATAGATTTTTGGTTTGTGGTTACCAGGTTTATATATAGCAATCTTTATATATACATGTGTTTAAGTTGCTGATCTCTTATTTTCAAACACATTTTAACAACCCTGCATTTGTACTCTCCTTCTCTCACAATTACTTTTTGTGATGCTACATTTTACATTGAATTGTTTTGTGTATCCGTTAACTGCTTATTGTGGATATAGATGATTTCACTATTTTTGTTTTTTAACTTTCCTACTACCTTGTACATGGTTAATTTTCTACTTTTACTGTATGTTTGCCTTTACCGATGAGCTTTTTCCTTTTTGTAATTTTCATGTTTCTTTGGCCTTTTCTTTTTCACTTTAACATATCTTGTAAAGCTGGTTTGGTGGTGCTGAACTCTTTTAGCTTTTGTGTGTCTGTAAAACTTTTGATCTCACCATCAAATCTGAATGAGAGCCTTGCCAGATAGAGTATTCTTGGTTGTAAGCTTTTCCTTTTCATCACTTTAAATATATCATGCCACTCCCTTCTGGCCTGAAGAATTTCTGCTGAAAAAGTCAGCTGACAGCTTTATGGGAGTTCCTTTGCATGTAACTTGTTGCTTTTCCCTTGCTGCTTTTAATATTTTGTCTTTATCTTTAATTTTTGACATATTAATTACAGTGTATCTTGGTGTGTGTTGATCCTGTTTAGGACTCTGTTTATAGGACTTGGATATCTGTTTCCTTTCCCAGGTTACGGAAATTTTCAGCTATGTCTTCAAATATGTTCTCGGACCCTTTCACTCTTCTCTTTCTGGGACCCCTATAATTCAAATGTTAGTATGCTTAATGTTGCCCAGAGGTCTCTTAAACTGTCCTCATTTCTTTTCATTCTTTTTTTCTTGTTTTCTGTTCAGCATCATTGGTTTCTACTATCCTGTCCTCCAGCTCACTGACCTGTTCCTCTGTATCATTTAGTCTACCATTGATTCCTTCTAGTGTATTTTTCATTTCACTATTGTATTCTTCATCTCTGTTTGGTTGTTCTTTATATTTTCCAACTCTAATCAACTTCTCACTCTGTGTGTCCATTTTTCTCCCAAGTTATTTGATCACCTTTACAATCATTATACTGAACTTTTTCTCAGGGAGATTGCCTATCTCCACTTAGTTCTTCTTTTGGAGTTTTATCTTGTTTCGTTATTTGGAACACGTTCCTCTATTGCTCCATTTTGCCTAACTTGCTGTTTTATTTCGATGTATATGGTAGGTTGGTTACATTTTCTGTCCTTGAAGAAGTGCCTTTCTGTAGGAGATGTCCTATGCATCCCAGCAGTGCACTTCCCTCTTGTCACCAGAGCTATATGCTCTAGGGGTGTCCCCTACATGAGCTGTGTGGCCCCTTCTATTGTAGTGGGCTGACTAATGTGGGTGGTCTGGTAGGCTTGGTTGGTCCCTGGTCCAGTTGGTTGCCAAGCCCTGCCTTGTGTGGAAGCTCCCAACTGCTGGTTGGCAGGGCTCTGTCACAAGGCAGCTGGCTATGAAACCCTAGGGGGCCCCAGAGTGAGTACTGGCTCACTGGAGGCTGGAGTCTGGGTCCAGAAAATCCTGGGGCTGGTGCCCACCCACCAGTGGATGAAACCAGGTCCTGGAGCTAATGCCAGCCCATGCTGAGCCAAATCCTGGGGTCTGGCTGCAGGGCCCAGGGGTCCCAGAGCTAGTGTCAGACTGCTGGTGGGTGCGGCCTGTTCCTGACACAGCTGGCTGCAGTGTCCAGGGTGTCTAGAAACTTGTGTTGACCTGCTGGTGGGCGGAGCTGGGGGCTGGTGCTGCCCTGCTGGTGGGCAGGCTGGTTCCACAGGCTGCCTGGCTGTTGTTGCCCTGGGGCTGGCGTTCGCATGCTGATGGATGAGGCTGGTTCCCAGGATCTCTGGCTGCAAGGCCCTGGGGGGTTCCCCGGTTTAGTGCCTATAAGATGGTGTGTGGGGCTGAGTCCTGGGCCTTGGTGGGCAAGGCCATGTCCAGGAGCAGCTGTGGGCTCAGAGGGTCTTAAGTTAGCCTGTCTGCTGGTGGGTGGGGCTGTGTCCCCACCCAGTTAATTGCCTGGCCTGAAGCGTCACAGTACTTACTGGTGCCTACATGCTGTTGGGCAGAGGCCAGGCTGGGTCCTGAGGTTAATAAGTTAGAGGGAGAATTCCAAAATGGTGCTTGCCAGCACCAGTGTCCATGTGGTAGAATAAGTTCCCCAAAATGGCTGTCACCAGTTTCTGTGTCCCCAGGGTGACCTCTAGTTGCCTCTTGCTTCTCTGGAAGACTCTAAGATCACCAGGTTGGTCTGATCCAGGCTCCTTTCAAATAATTGCTTCTGCCCTAGTTGGGGCTTGTCTTCCCGGCACAGGCTCCTCGGGCTAGGGAGCCCGATATGGGGCTCAGAGCTCTCAGTCCTTTAGGAAGAACGTCTGCAATGGTAACTATCCTCCTGTTTGTGGGTTGCCCACCTGGGGGTATGGAATTTGACTATACCGCAACTCCATTCCTCCCGCCCATCTCGTAGTAGTTCCTCCTTTGTATCTTTAGTTGTAGAAGATATTTCCTGGTAAGTTCTGGTCTTTTTCATCAATAGTTTTTCTGTAAATAGTTGTAATTTTGGTGTGCCCATGAGAGGAGGTAAGCTCAGGGTCTTTCTCTTCTGCCATCTTGGCCTATCTCCCCCCTGCCACACACTTCTTTATATCTATTTCCTAATTTGTAAAATGAAAATAGTTATACTTACTAACATCACAGGATTGATATGTTAAATTAGGTAATGCGAAAGGATTTTATTAACTCCAAAACACTGCTCATTATTTTAAAGTATGCAAATAGTAAATTCTTCTGGATAGAAACATTTTTCTAGCACTGGATTTCACACTCAAAAACTGTGTTAGAGAACTGAAAAACAAACTAAACATGTCTTCATGTAGGGTTTTGAAAAAGACAAAAATCCTATTCACATGATGTTTTTATTATAAATCTTCTATAAATGCTCAGGGAATTACATTGAATAATAATTCAGTGAAGACAATTCTGTGGAAAGGTGAGATGACATGTTCTAAGTACATTCCTTTCTGATTGTTTACTTAACACAGAAGTAGTTGGAAAGTTAGTTAGCTTATCTACAAACTTGTCTATCATAAGTATCAGAAGCCTCAAGCTAGCCTTTGGCAAGTGCTAGACTGTAGTCAGTGAGATTTCATTTTCTAGAAAGAACATCAAGCACCACAACTCTGGAATACTGATTAAGAAGAAATTGCTATATGATACCAAATATGTGAAAAGGAGAGTTAATATTCAACAGTGAAACTTGAATAACTTGACAACTTTATCAGGAAAGCTTCTCCTGTTGTGTAGAGGTGAATTATGGCATCTGTTAAATGACAGGAATAGGAAAACATAGGAGTTAATCATAAAGCAGCCTGTGGAACACATGTTGTTAGGCATAAAAAAGTGGGGAAAGTACTAGAGAGGGAAATAAGAACGTAATTCTAATCCCAACTCTGCCACTAAGTGAGTGACTTTGGACAAAACACTTATCCCACATGAGCCTCAGTTACCTCAACTGTAAAATGAAAGAATTTCAGATTAGAAAACTTCAAGGTTTCTTCTGTCTCTAAAATAGTATACTTCTGGGATTTAATTACTGTTGAGCCAAATCAGAAATTTTATGAGAGAACATCAGTAACACAGGGGAAACCTAACATTAAATAATGAGATGATCACTTAGTGTATTAAAAAAGGGTATTTATATTAATTAAATGAGCAACATGTCAAAATCTACTTTGTAGCAAAGCAAACCTTAACTTGTCTGTAGAATTTGCTTACAAAAGTCTCTGTACGTTTCAAAGAAAGTGACCTGGTATCACCCAACATTAGGTAACAGCGATAGGGTGTGGCTCAGAATATGTACTTAACTATATGTAGAAATCAAATGAGGGCCTGGGGAAAACCCTTTTGTTGAAGTAAATTATTACAAGAATTAACATGTAGCATTCAGTCAAGGGTAAGCACAATTTCAGCACGTAATAAAATGAAGATCGGCCTCTGTTGAAACTATCACTTCCGGTTACCAAACAAAATCACTTCCTCCCAAACTAGGAAAGAAACAAAGCAAAACTACCAATTCTAGAGTGTTTATCCAGAAGCCTAAAATTTCATAAACTTTGGTACAATAATTCTATTTCTACAGCTCTATACCAAGGAAATAATCCTAAACACAGAAAAAACTTCATGCCTAAGAATGTCTACCATAGGGTTATTTATAAAAAAGAAGAAATTGGGAACAATATAAATTTAACCAAAAAAAGGAATGGTTAAGTAAAGCTATAGTAATTAATATAATGAAATTTAGCCACTGAAAACAAAGACTTTGTGTGAGCATTGAAAAGTGTTTAAAGTAAGGCCAAAAAACTCAAAAGCCAAATACAGTAAGTCTCCTACACACGAACCTTCAAGTTGCAAACTTTCAAAGATGCGAACGTGTGTTTGCATGTCCAATCACGTAAGTTAGTTCACATGTCTGGCGTACATTGTCACGTGCGTGTATCCTCTACAAGTGGTTGTGCTTTTGTGTACTTTATTGTACACTATTGTACAGAGTACAGTAGTACAGTATCTTTATTTCAAGCCCAGGATGTCCAGAAGCAAGCTTTAAAGGAGTGGTGACATAGCTGGTAATGCTAAGAAGCGCCAGGCAGTAACAATGGAATCTGCTGTGCAACAGGAGGGGCTTACTAATGAGGACCTGATGGAATTGGAGCCCCAGATAAAGGACAAAGAGAGACAAGAGGAAGAAGAAGTAACTGAAGACCCGAAGAGATTCACAACACAGGAAATGGCAAGGGGATTTTCTTTGAGGAGGCACTGGTAGTTTTTGAGGCACAGGACGGAAACATAGAACAGTACAACCAACTGTACAACAAACACAAAGGTTGCAGCAGCCGTTCAAAATGCAATCCAGTGCTACCGTGTCATCTATGACAAGAATAAAAGAGTTACTACCCAGACATCACTGGATCGTTTATTCAAGAGGGTAGATATAATTGAATTCAGCAAGGAACAAGAACCTATGCCATCAACGTCAGTCATGAGTGAAATTGCAGCTTGCCCTCCATATCCTATCGCTGACGATCCTTCAGTTCTACCATCTCCCACTTCCTCTCCCTCCACCAGTCAATAACTCTTCTTGTCTGTTCACTTGATGCCAGCCCCTGTATGCCAGCTGTTGTACTGTACTACTGTACTTTTCAGGGTACTTCACTGTAAGATTAAAGTGTTTTATTTTGTGTGTTTATTCTTTATGTATTATTTGTGTGAAAAGTATTATAAACCTATTACGGTACAGTACTGTATAGCCAAGGGTGTTAATTGGGTACCTAGGCTAACTTTGTTGGGCTTACAAACAAATTGGGCTTAAGAACTCACTCTCAGAATGGAACTCGTTTGTATTCAGGGGACTTACTGTATGTACAGAACTGCACATACAATATGCTTTCAGATGTGTTTAAAAAAATAAGTAAAACATATATGTGGAAAAAAGTGACAGGAAGCAAGTACATATTAAACCATAGTTTTATATGACTGGTGGGACTGTGGGTAAATTTTAGTACATTTCTGTGTTTCAAATTTTATTTAATGAATATGCTTTATCTTTAATAAAGCATATTAATAATGATTATATAATTGAGCATACAAAATACATTATTGCATTACTCATTAAAATATTCCTCTAAGGTAAATAGGATACAAGTTAAGGTTATTTAGCATGGAATACACAGTCATGGAAACCATAGAAATGTCTAGAAGTAAGTCTTTTAAAGATAAAATGGATTTTAAAGGAAATCCTTCAAAGGAAAAAAAAATTTAAGTCCTAGGAGATCACTGAGGAATTAATTCTATGATTTTTTCCTTTTTTAAATGTAAGTCCTAACGTAAGACAGGCTTTAAGGCCTGGATAGAAGGCACCAAAAAACATCAAGAATATGGCTGAACCAGATGACACTTACTGGGTACGCAAAGTCTGGCCTTCCAGCAACGATTATAACCAGATATTAGGAAAATAAAATAATTTACCTAGGATCTCTGCCAGTCAGTGTATAAGACCAAAAGCTAAATCCAGGTTTCTTGACCATCCTAGTGGTATAGAAAATAGACTTTGTATGGCAGCTTATAAACCAAGAGATGGAACTTAATACTTTTAAAATATCAGTGCTTATGTTTTTTGTTTTTAAATTAAAAGCTACCTAAAACCCCTGAACTTGCCAGCACACACAAAAGCCTCAGGCAATATTAAATTACTCATTCTTCTTGTTACTTGTTTTTCCAGGTTGTTGGGGTGTGTGTGTGTGTGTGTGTGTGTGTGTGTGTGTAAATCAGGATCCACAGGCACATGCATACATACAAGTTTCCCTTACCTCCCAGACCCACACCTGTTTTCTTTGAGATATGACTACTTAAAATAGAATAATGTAATGACTTTCTGAAAGGCTTCTCTTAGTAAAAAGAACTTTCAAGATATAGTTTAAGGAATAAAATTTTAAATAATTTTTAATAAGAGAAATGTCTCCAGTTATGACGTTAGTTTAAATATTAACCATCATGCCTACTCTCTTTACCTTTCCCCTTTACCATTTCAACTCTAATTAGGTTTTCTCCAAACTTTCAAAAATGTCCCCACTGTATTGTTTTTTCAAATAAAATTACTCACATTTAGTCTTACATTTAAACACTCTCCAACTTCAGAATCCTATCATAAAATCCTGTTTTTCTATACTTGATAGGGTTAGTGGGGAGATGTGAAAGACAAAAAGAATAAGAAATGGGAAATGGATGAGATTCTTGTTAGTATCTCTTTGTAGCTTCATAGTTTTATAAAGGGCTTATAAACACACGATCTTTTCTATGAACCATTATCTCAAGAGCCACTATTAAAT
Source organism: Kogia breviceps (assembly GCF_026419965.1). NCBI lineage: Eukaryota > Metazoa > Chordata > Mammalia > Artiodactyla > Physeteridae > Kogia > Kogia breviceps. The sequence continues at coordinate 50,577,569 of NC_081320.1, forward strand.
ACTCAGTAAAACATCAAAATTAAGAAATATATGCTTGGGATGTCCCTGGTGGCACAGTGGTTAAGAATCCACCTGCCAATGCAAGAGACACAGGTTCGATCCCTGGCCTGGGAAGATCCCACATGCTGTGGAACAACTATGCCCGTGAGCCACAACTACTGAGCCCATGTGCCACAATTACTGAAGCCCATGTGCCTAGAGCCCATGCTCCACAACAAGAGAAGCCACCGCAATGAGAAGCCTGCGCACCACAACGAAGAGTAGCCCCCACTCACTGCAACTAGAGAAAGCCCACACACAGCAATGAAGACCCAACAGAGCCAAAAATAAATAAATTAATTAATTAATTGTTTTAAAAAGAAATATATGCTACATGGGACCTTTTAGAACAGACATTATTGTAAAATCAAATAGGTGGGGACTTTCCTGGTGGTCCAGTGGTAGAGAATCTGCCTTCCAATGCAGGGGATGTGGGTTCGATCCCCGGTCAGGAAACTAAGATCCCACATGCCGTGGGGCAACTAAGCCAGTGTGCCACAATTACTGAGCTTGCACAACTCGACTAGAGCCCACGGGCCACAAACTAGAGAACCCACGTGCTCTGGACCCCATGCACTACAACTACAGAGCCCACGCACCCTGGAGCCTGCATGCCACAACTAGTGAAGAGAAAAAAAACCCGCACACCACAACTAGAGAGAAGTTCGCATGCCGCAAAGAAAGATCCTGCATGCCTCAATGAATATTCCATGTGCTGCAACTAAGACCTGATGCAGGAAAAATAAATAAAATAAAAATAAATAAATCTTAAAAGTAAAATCAAATAGGTGGAATCACAGATGAAGACCCACAGTTTGCAACATTTCAGATGCTTCCAAATTTCAACTAACATCTTATCCTTCCTTCTTTAATGTCTTATGCGTCATATGTTATTTCTCTTCACTGATTTTTATAAACACTCTAGCAAAATTTTAAGAGTAAGATAAATACACAGTTCTCTTGTTTACACATATACAATTCATTTTAAACTTCTTATTTTGTTTCACTGTTTTTAAATATTTAAATTAAGAATATTAAAGATATAAATATTAAGTCAATTATTTTTTACTCTCTGCTTAAACATGATTTTAATTGTTTCTATTTGTTTACTTTCAGGAAATAGGAGATGGTGCTTCTCTCAGAATGGTTCACTTCGGTTTGGTATAAATACAAAACTTGTTTTTTATTTTTAAAAAACCCGCATTTTTCACATCTAAACTTTTTCATGGCATGATATAGATTAAAATCTCCCTATATGAGTTAAAAAGAGGAGAGATAATATGAATTAGTTAAAACATTTAAATTCAGAGTATTTTCAAAGTAAAGTTTTATTAGGTTCAAAAACATGCAACATAACAGCAAAGTCATCTTAAGTAAAAGTCTTTAACTTACTTATTTCAATAATGTAAAATTTTTGAAGTTCCTTAAATTGTACATTATTAAGTGCTTCAAAAGTAGGATATTTAAACTTGGTTCTCCCAAGTATTTTAAACATCTCCTCTTGTGATATTGTTTATATTATTAATTTGCATGATGAATAAAGTATTTATTAAGCGAAAAGTTTAGCCCAGGCCCATTGTTGGAAGACAATTTTCCATGGGTCTCTTGAATTACTGATAATGAGGCACTGACTGCCCCTTGGAACACAGATACTATCTCCTTCTGGAGCAATATGCTTACAACCTGTTATAAAAGGTTTGAATTCCCTAAGCTCAGAGTTCCTACCCTTTACACAGCCCAATGAGTGTGCAAACGTCACCTGGCCCTCTTCACATCACCCTGTGGGAATGGGACTTAGGAAACCAATGCCCACCCCACAAAATAATGTTGGTACTCTAGCAACTATTGCTGTAAGTAATAAATTCTCTTTGTCTCTGACCCAGAGTCTCATGTCTTCTACCAGCATGAAACTGTAGTTTGATAACTTGTTGGCTTGCAAGTAGGGTAAAAATCTCAGGCCCTTCACAGTTCTTGATCCCCATTCATGAGCAGGTAGCACATATTTTACAACCGTAAATGTCTATAATAATCAACATCTTTTTCAAATATTGTATATGAGGTACATTATATATTTAAATCTTATAGTTAAGAGTTAATTAGATTGAAGTCTTTTATACTTCAGATTTTTCTCCCTACTTCCTATTCCTCTGTACCACTACCAGAGGATACAGTACAGAAAGGAGGTGAAACCCAAATTAGATTTTTCAACATGCTCTGGAAAAGCTTTAGTAATACATAGTACCATAAAACCATACTAAAAAGAGATGAAAAGTTACCAGCAAATTTTCTTTTTACTATTCCTATCTTTCTTTAGCATAATAATCAAAAGTTAACTGATTTTTTTAAAGAAAACATTATACTGAGAAAAACATGGCTTTGTCAAGATTGCAACAATTTCTCCAGATTTTCTAGTAAATAGTCATTAACCAGAAATACAAAACACATTTTCTGATCTACCATATCCTTTTGTTCATTTGGCCACTCACTGTCTAGAGACTGGTAGAAAAGTTCAGTACTGCTTCTAGGCCCTTTGTGAGTAGACCATAGTTCATACTAAAAAGTAAAAAATTAAATGAGATATTAAGATAAAATATGGATATAAATAAAATTATTTTGTTCTATATACTGATGATGATGGTAGGTTTGCCAGTTATCTAGGTGAAAATTAAACAAAATTTAGTTCTTAAATAAATTTCCCATTTTTGCCACTTCACATGCCTCTGGAAAAATTAACTCAAATATGCAGAAAACCAAGTTTAGACAGTAGTAAGAATGTTATACATGACATCTTCAAGAGTGTCCATGATTTACAAATGTTGTGCCTTCAAAATGTTGTGAACCAGGGGGTATTTATTAAATATTCCAATAAATTGATATTTCTGCTCTGCTACAGACGGGAAGGATGATGAATGAACTTCCACTGCTCTAAAGTGAGAATAGAGGCACAAACAAGAACAGCTAGGTAGCATCTGCACTAGCACTGACAGGTTCACATTTTCTCCTTCAGGAATAGATGCATGAGCTTTTTCAACTATTCTCTGACATTCTCAGATCCCCAAAAAGTTCTACAGTAACTAACTCATATTAGTGATGACATTGTGACTGATTACCAAAATAAACTGTGTTTGGAATACCTGTTTCTAAATGGTTTGCTTTCACTAAAAAGCCAAATAACCAAAACTGATATTATATTTGCTTCTTACCACCTATCGACATGTTAGTAAAGACAAGAACTATCAAATTTACAAATGATGTTATATTCTAAAACTTTATTAACTATATTATTTTAAAGTATAAAAAGACATACAGACCAATGGAATAGAATGGACAACCCAGATATAAACCCTCAGAGATATAATCAAGTGATTTTACTATTGGGAAAACTGGATATCCACATGCCAAAGAATGAATTGGACCCTTACCTTGCACCATATATAAAAATTAACTAAAAATAGATCAAAGACCAAAACATAACACCTATTTTTTGTAAAATTCTTAGAATAAAACATAGGGAAAAGCCTCATTACATTAGATTTAGCAATGACTTCTTGGATGTGACACTAAAAGTACAGGCAACAAAGGTAAAAATAAATAAATTGGACTACATCAAAATTTAAAACGTTTTGTTCATCAAAGGACATTATCAACAGAGTGAAAAAGCAACTTACGGAATGAGTGAAAAATTTTGCAAATCATATATCTTATAAGAACTCCTACAGCAACAAAAATACAGCCCAGTTGAAAAATGGGCAAAGAACCTGAATAAACATTTCTCCAAAGAAGATATACAAATGGCCAGTAATCACATGAAAAGATACTCAACATCACTAATCATTAGGGAAATGCAAGCCAAAACCACAATGAGATACCACTTCACCACATTAGGATGGCTATTAAGGACAAATAAGAAAGCAGGGCCTCCCTGGTGGCACGGTGGTTGAGAGTCCGCCTGCCGATGCAGGGGACACAGGTTCGTGCCCCAGTCTGGGAAGATCCCACATACTGCGGAGTGGCTAGGCCCGTGAGCTATGGCCACTGAGCCTGCGCGTCCGGAGCCTGTGCTCTGCAACGGGAAAGCCCACAGCAGTGAGAGGCCAGCGTACCGCCAAAAAGAAAAAAAGAAAAAAGAAAAGAAAGCAAATGTCAGCAAGGATGTGGAAGAACTGGAATCCCTGTGGACTACTGGTAGGGATGTAAAATGGTGCAGCCACTATGGAAGACAGCATAGCAGTTCCTAAAAAAAATTAAAAATAGTACTATATCGTCCAGCAATTCCTTTTCTGGTATATGTATCTGTACACCCACGTTCATAGCAGCATTATTTATAATAGCCAAAAGGTGAAAGCAGCCCAAGTGTCCCACCAAAGGATGAATGGATAAACAAAAGGTGGTATATATATATACATATATATATATACATATGTATATATATATATATATATATATATATATATATATATATATACAATGGAATACTCAGTCTTAAAAAGGAAGGAAAATTCTGACACATGCTACAGCACAGATGAACCTTGAGGACATTATGCTAAGTGAAAGAAGCCAGTCACAAAAAGACAAATACTGTGTGATTTCAGTTATATGAGGTATCTAGAGTAGTCAAAATCATAGAAACCGAAAGTAGAATGGTGGTTGCCAGGGGCTAGGATGCAGCAGAAATCAGGAGGAGCTGTTTAATGGTATAGAGCTTCAGTTTTACAAGACAACAAAGTTCTGAAGGTTGGCAGCACAATAAAGTGAATATACTTAATACTACTGAACTGTACACTTAAAAACGGTTAAGATGACACATTTTATGTTATGTGTATTTTACCATGATTTTATAAGTATGTATGTAACATACAGTTTTACTTTACAATATGACCTTGAAGTCTCTGAAAGAAGTACATTAAGATCTGCTACCTCATTAAAATAACTCCAAAAAAGAGCTAATTTTCAGAAGTAGCAATATTTCCCATATTTTAGTAATCTAGAAACTGTACTCCTAGTTAAATAATCAATTTTTTTTTCAAATCATGGAGGTTTGTTTGTTCGTTTGTTTGGAAAATTATACATCAGTCAGTCAAGAAGCATATGATTCATCCTACATAAAAAAACTTATCCACTGCACTTTTTTGCTGAATTGCAGCCATATTTCTGTCAGTACAAGTGATGACCTATATATGAGGAATTAATCTGACACAAGACAGTGAAGCTTAGCCCTTCAGTATATCATAATCTATTTATTCTGCATGCTAAGAGGAATTCAAATTTTAAAATTATACAGGAAGTGACTCTATAAATATACAAAGGACAAGAATTAAATCCTAAAATATTAGGTTTTAAAATCTATATGACATGAATGTACTTATTTATTTTAAAATGTCAAATGTCAAAAAATGTCTATGTTAACATGAATGGACTTAATTATTTTAAAATGTGAAATAAATGTCATATTTAATTTTAAGAGGTAGAATTAAAGTCTTCATTTGATAACATTTAATATATAATTAATAAGTAAACCTTAAATACAGACATTTATTTAAGGGGGTTCTATCTAGAAGTCAACATGATCTCATTCTGTGATCACTCACTGAAGTTACCACTATCAAGAGAGGAGATATGTGCTCACATAATTCACAGGAAGAATGAAAGACATGGTCAGACTAAAAAGAAGAACACTTTCTTTACTCTGTAATTATTCACATTACATATAAAAAATAAAATTATTAATGATATATACAAGAGATGCCACCCAATAGGGATCCTGGTGGCACAGCGGTTAAGAATCTGCCTGCCAATGCAGGGGACATGGGTTCAAGCCCTGGTCCGGGAAGATCCCACATGCCACGGAGCAACTAAGCCCGTGTACCCCAACTACTGAGCCTGCGCTCTAGAGGCCACGAGCCACAACTTCTGAGCCCATGAGCCACAAATACTGAGCCCTTGTGCCACAACTACGGAAGCCTGTGCGCCTGGAGTCGGTGCTCTGCAACGAGAAGCCACCGCAATGAGAAGGCTGTGCACCTCAACGAAGAGCAGCCCCAGCTCACTGCAACTAGAGAAAGCGCACCTGCACACAGCAATGAAGACCCAATGTAGCAAAAATAAATAAATATTTTTTTAAAAATGGTTAACTTAGGGCTTCCCTGGTGGCACAGTGGTTGAGAGTCCGCCTGCCAATGCAGGGGACACGGGTTCGTGCCCCGGTCTGGGAAGATCCCACATGCTGCGGAGCGGGCTAGGCCCGTGAGCCATGACCGCTGAGCCTGCGCATCCAGAGCCTGTGCTCCACAACAGGAGAGGCCACAACAGTGAGAGGCCCGCGTACCAGAAAAAAAAAAAAAAAAAATGGTTAACTTAAAAAAAAAAAAAAAAAAAGAGAGAGAGATGCCAATAATTTCTTCTTTGAAAACCTGCCCTGCTCGTAACCCAGGAAGGCAAATGTCCTTTGTGTCATTTGACCCCATCCCCTCACTCCCAACTGTACCTCCAGAACACAAGTGATTGAAACAATTTATTACTCTTTCCTGGGGATCTGAAATTAGAACATGTACATTTAATTGTGGGAAGAACAACCAGAAGTCATGTAGACTAAGACCTAGATCTTAGGCTATCATTTTGAGATGGTCATGATATGGCCATGTGCAAGTGAATGCATGAGCAGGAAAGTCAATTTATAACAAATGAGAAGAGAAAAGCAAACATGCAGAGAAATGTCAACAAGACAGCTGGTTCCAGAGAATTGTTTCCTGGAGGCTGCCAGCATTTGAATGAAATGAAATGCCCTTTTAAGATATCAACTCTCCCTACCCTTTTACTTGAACCTTTTTGGGTGTCTTTCTGTTGTTACAACTAAACATTCCTTGATTGTAACAATGATTCAGAAACATTCATACACAAAGTTTTACAAAATAATTAAGGACTTGAAAATGTGACAAAAATGAAGAAAGAAGCATACTCTTTCAAACTTCTTTTAAAATATCTGAGAACTGATGCTTTTTCAAATGTGAGAAGCATGATAGAAATGGCACTATTAAGTAGGTACTGTCCTTTACCAAATAGCAACCTGCAGTAACGCACTCAAGCTGAGAAGCTTCCTCAGCTCAGAAGATACTTTTTATTCTTCTCTTACAGGATGTTAGGTCAGGATTTAATTTGAGGGAATACCCTGGCAGTCCAGTGGTTAGGACTTCACCCTTTCACTGACAAGGGCCCAGGTTCAATCCCTGGTTAGGGAACTAAGACACATGGCACGGCCAAAATTTTAAAAAAATAAATAAAATAAACAGACCTAGGCTAAGGAGTGCCACCCTGGAGGGCACTACTAGAGTTGGAGGATCCTGTCAGAGGTCAAGAGGATGGAATCCTAGACAAGTCCTGAGGGAATGCCATGGACCAAGGTGGGATAACCTAAAATGAAATTGATAATTATTTTTTAAAAAACGATTTAGGGCTTCCCTGGTGGCGCAGTGATTGAGAGTCCGCCTGCCGATGCAGGGGACACGGGTCCGTACCCCGGTCCGGGAGGATCCCACATGCCGCGGAGCGGCTAGGCCCGTGAGCCATGGCCACTGGGCCTACGTGTCCAGAGCAACGCGAGAGGCCACAGCAGTGAGAGGCCCGCGTACCGCAAAAAAAAAAAAAAAAAAGATTTAATTTAAAAAATGTATATTTATTTACTTATTTGGTTGTGCCAGGTCTTGGTTGCGGCACACGGGATCTTTAGCTGTGGCATGCACAATGTTTTAGTTGCAGCATGCGGGATCTAGTTCCCTGACCAAGGATCAAATCTGGGCCCCCTTCATTGGGAGCGTGGAGTCTTAACCACTGGGCCACCAGGGAAGTTCCAAAAAAGATTTAATTTGAGTATCTACTTATCTCCTCAATTTTTGTTCGATTTTATTTTTTAAATCTCCTTAATGTTTTTAATTCTCCTTAATCTTTTTCTTTTTATCATTTGAGGATGCTTTATTATTTTATTATTTAATCTTTTACTTTCTGGTTTTAATTGGTTAACTCTATATTGATTATTCTTATCTTACACTATTATCTTAATATTTTTGTATCTTTTCACATTTTTATTAAAGTATTGTTGATTTACAATATTATATTAGGTTCAGATGTACAACATAGTGACTCAATATTTTTACAGATTATATTCTATTTAAAGTTATTATAAAATATTGGCTATGTCCCCTGTGGCATACAATATAACCTTGTATCTTATTTTATACATAGAAGTCTGTACTTCTTAATCCCTTACTCATGTCTTGTCCCTCCCCCATTGGTAAACAGTAGTTTGTTGTCTATCTGTGAGTCTGCTTCTGTTTTGTTATATTCACTAGTTTGTTATATTTTTTAGATTCTACATATAAGTGATATACAGTATTTGTCTGATTTATTTCACTAAGCATAATACTCTCCAGGTCCATCCATACGGTTTTAAGTGGAAATTTGTCATTCTTTTCTATAGCTGAGTAACATTCCTCTGTTCATACATACCACTTCTTCTTTATCCATTCATCTACTGAATGTACACCTGGATTGCTTCCATATCTTGACGATTGTAAATGATGCTGCTATGAACACTGCAGTGCATGTATCTTTTCGAATTAGTGTTTGTGTTTTCTTTGGGTATATACCCAGTAGTGAAACTGCTGGATCATACTGTAGATCTATTTTCAGATTTTTTTCTGGTCTTTTTTTTTTTAAATTTACTTATTTATTTATTTATTTAAAGCAGTTCAGTATTGTTAATTTTTTAAAAAAATCTGATTGTAGTTGATTTACAATGTCATGTTAGCTTCAGGTGTACAGCACAGTGATTCAGTTGTATATATATACATGTAAGTGTGTATATATATATTTTTTCAGATTCTTTTCCCTTACAGGTTATTACAAAATATTGAGTATAGTTCCCTGTGCTATACAATAGGTCCTTGTTGGTTATCTAACCTATATATAGTAGTGTATATATGTTAATCCCAACCTCCTAATTTATCCCTCCCCATCTCCTTTCCCCTTCAGTAACCATAAGTTTGTTTTCTATGTCTGTGGGTCTGTTTCTATTTTGTATATAAGTTCATTTGTATCATTTTTTTTTAGATTCCACATATAAGTGATATTACATGATATTTATCTTTTTCTGTCTGGCTTACCTCACCTTAGTTTGATAATCACTAAGTCCATCCATGTTGCTGCAAATGGCATTATTTCATTCTTTTTTATGGCCAAGCAGTATTCCATTGTATATATATATACCACAACTTCTTTATCCATTCATCTGTCAATGGACATTTAGGTTGTTTCAATGTCTTGGCTATTGTAAATAGTGCTGCTATGAACACTGAGGAGCATGTATCTTTTCAAATTATAGTTTTCTCTGGATATATGCCCAGGAGTGGGATTGCAGGATCATATGGTAGCTCTATTTTCAGTGTTTTAAGAGAACTCCATACTGTTCTCTATAATGGTTGTACCAATTTACATTCCCACCAACAGTGTAGGAGGGTTCCTTTTTCCTCCATACCCTCTCTAGCACTTATTATTCATAAACTTTTTGATGATGGCCATTCTTTTTTAAAAAATAAATTTATTTATTTATTTATTTTGGCTACATTGGGTCTTCATTGATGCATGCAGGCTTTCTCTAGTTGCGGGCTTTCTCTTCCTTGTGGTGTGCAGGCTTTTCATTGCAGTGGCTTCTCTTGTTGCGGCATGGGCTCTAGGTGTGCAGGCTTCAGCAGTTGTGGCACATGGGCTCTAGAGTGCAGGCTCAGTAGTTGTGGCACACGGGCTTAGTTACTCCGTGGCATGTGGGCTCTTCCCAGACCAGTTCTCAAACCCATGTCCCCTGCATTGGCAGGCAGACTCCTAACCACTGCATCACCAGGGAAGCCTGATGATGGCCATTCTAACCCATGTGAGGTGATATCTCATTGTAGTTTTGATTTGCATTTCTCTAATAATTAGTGATGCTGAGCATCTTTTCATGGCCATCTGTACATCTTCTTTGGAGAAATGTCTATTTAGATCTTCTGCCCATTCTTTGATTGGGTTGTTTCTGTTTTGTTTTGGATGTTGAGCTGTATGAGCTGTATGTATATTTTGGAGATTAATCCCTTGTCAGTCGCATCATTTGCAAATATTTTCTCCCATTCTATAGGCTGTCTTTCCATTTTGTTGATAGTGTCCTTTGCTGTGCAAAAGCTTTTAAGTTTAATTAGGTCCCATTTGTTTATATTTGTTTTTATTTCCAGTACTGTAGGAGATGAATCCAAAAAGATATTGCTGCAATTTATGTCAAAGAGTGTTCTGCCTATGTTTTCCTCTAGGAGTTTTATAGTATCTGGTCTTGCATTTACATCTTTAACCCATTTTGAGTTTATTTTTGTGTGTGGTGTTAAGAGTTTCATTCTTTTACATGTAGCTGTCAAGTTTTTCCAGCACCACTTATTGAAGAGACTGTCTTTTCTCCATTGTATATCCTTGCCTCCTTTGTTGTAGATTAATTGACCATAAATGCATGGGTTTATTTCTGGGCTCTCTATCCTGTTCCATTGATCTATATGCCTGTTTTTGTGCCAGTACCAAACAGTTTTGATTACTGCAGATTTATAGTATAGTCTGAAGTCAGAAAGCCCGTTCCTCCAGGTCAATTTTTCTTTCTCAATATTGCTTTGGCTATTTGGGGTCCTTTGTGTTTCCATACAAATTAAAAATTTTTTTGTTCTAGTTCTGTGAAAAACTGCCATTGCTAATTTGATAGGGATTGAATTAAATATATAGATTGCCTTGGGTAGTATAGTCATTTTAACAATATTGACTCTTCCAATCGAAGAACGCTGTATATCTTTCCATCTGTTTGTGTTGTCTTCGGTTTCTTTCATCAGTGTCTTACAGTTTTCCAAGTACAGGTCTTTTGCTTCCTTAGGTAGGTTTATTCCTAGGTATTTTATTCTTTTTGAAGCAATGATAAATGAGATTGTTTCCTTAATTTCTCTTTCTGATCTTTCATTGTTAGTGTATAGAAATGCAACAGATTTCAGTGTACTAATTTTGTATCCTGCAACTTTACCAAATTCATTGATGAACTCTAGTAGTTTTCTGGTAACATATTTAGGATTTTCTATGTATAGTATCATGTCATCTGCAAACAGTGACAGTTTTACTTCTTTTTTTCCAATTTGGGTTCTTTCTATTTCTCTTTCTTCTCTGATTGTTGTGCCTAGGACTTCCAAAACTATGTTGAATAAAAGTGGTGAGAGTGGACATCCTTGTCTTGTTCCTGATTTTAGAGGAAATGCTTTCAGCTTTTAACCATTAAGTATGATGTTAGTTGAGGGTTTGTCATATATGGCCTTTATTATGTTGAGGTAGGTTCCCTCTATGCCCATTTTCTGGAGAGTTTTTTATCATAAATGGATGTTGAATGTTATCAAAAGCTTTTTCTGCATCTACTGAGATGATCGTATGATTTTTACTCTTCAATTTGTTAATGTGGTGTATCATACTGACAGATTTGTGGAAACTAAGAAATCCCTGCATCCCTGGGATAAATATCACTTGATCATAGTATATGGTCCTTTTAATGTATTGTTGGATACAGTTTGCTAGTATTTTGTTGAGGATTTTTGCATCTACGTTCATCAGTGATATCAGCCTGTAATTTTCTCTTTCTGTGATATCTTTGTCTGGTTGTGGTATCACAACACTATGAGACTAAAGACCAACTATAAGGAGAAAGAACTGCAAAAAACACAAACACGTGGATGCTAAACAATATGCTACTAAACAGCAAATGAATCACTGAAGAAATCGAAGGAAAAAGAAAATACCTAGAGACAAATGAAAATGAAAACACCATGATGAAAAACCTATGGGATGCAGCAAAAGCAGTTCTAAGAGGGAACTTTATAGCAATACAAGCTTACCTCAGGAAACAAGAAAAATCTCAAATAAACAACCTAACCTTACACCTAAAGCAACTAGAGAAAGAAAAACAAATAAAACCCAAAGTTAGTAGAAGGAAAGAAATCATAAAGGTCAGAGCAGAAATAAAAGAAATAGAGACTAAGAAAACAATAGAAAAGATCAAGGAAACTAAAAGCTGGTTCTTTGGAAAGATAAACAAAATTGATAAACCTTTAGCCAGACCTATCAAGGAAAAAAGGGAGAAGGTCCAAATCAACAAAATTAGAAATTATAAAGAAGTTACAACTGACACCACAGAAATACAAAGGACCATAAGAGACTACTACAAGCAACTATACTCTTAATATTATTATTATTGAATCTGACAACTGCTGTTTAATTATTATATTTAGACCATTTATATTTAATATAAATATCAGTATGTTTGGATTTAAAACTACTATTTTATTGTTTTCTGTTTGTCCCTCTGTTTTCATTCCTGTTTTCCCCTTTCTTGACTTCTAAATTATTTAAATAATTTTTAGTATTTCATTTTAATTTGTTTATTACATTTAGTGACTATATATTTGTTTATTATATCTCTGTATATTTATTTTTTATACCTATAGGGTTTTTTTAGTGGTTTCTCTAGGATTAAAATAAACTGACTGACTTAACTTTTCAATCTTCTTAGAATCAGTGTTTTAACAACTCAAGTGGAAAGAAGAAACATTACCACCATATAGATCTCTTTACCCTCCCCCTTTATGTTTTAGTTATCTCATATATTACATCAACTTATACTGAAAATCCCATTTGATAGTCTCTTTTATTTCAACTGTCAGATATATACTACAGAACTCATAAAAATAATTGTCTGTTATACTACTCAACAATTTACCATTCCAGTTGTTCACACAAATGAGAAGATAGATAAATGATGCATTTCAGCACACCAATCTCAATTTTGCCCTCAACTCTACCTAATAACCCTTCTTGACTTCCCTGGTCAATTCTCTCCCATTCCTCACCACTTTCCTGAAACCTCCCATCTTGCTATTTCTACCCTTAATCTGAGCAAATGACCTTGCCTCCTAATTCACCGATAAGGAACATCAGCCAAGAACTCCTCTAATTCCTGGTATCACTCTTATACTGACCTGTACTCATACCTATCTATATCCCGGAGCTGGATTAAAGGACTGACTGGCCAAATAGCTGCCTGAATGCCAGTCTACAAGAAGCACTATAAAGTCACTGGAAGAAACTGATAATAAGAGACCATTTAGAACAATTGCTTTATAACCAGGCAAATGTGCACTGGTCTCTAAACTACCAAAGTGGACAGCATTTGAGAGAAAAATTTTAAATACTTCCTGCCAGCACCAACCTATCTCCATCAAATATTTTTGCAAATTGTATCTATTTATTAGATTGTACAGGGCTACTAAAGGTTACACTACTAACCCTGATCCAGGTGGCTAACAGGCACTTGAAACTGACAGAATCTCCAGAAAAATTGAAATTAAATCATGCATTGCATGGTGCTATTTGCCAGGAACAACTAATTTATTTTTTAACCTAAATTTGAAACCTTTAATATACCTAATTTGAAACCTTTAATATGCCTAAATTTGAAACCTTTAATATACCTTTCTGTCTGGCTCAGAAAATAGAGTAAGAAAACTGATTAAAGAACCAAAATATAGAAAAGTAAGAAGCATGCTGCCAACATGAAAACCAGAAAAATAACTTTTATATTTTGAACAAGACTTTGCCACTTTAATCATTTACTCAACAATATTTTTTTTTCTTTTATATATTTTTTTTTTGTGGTATGTGGGCCTCTCACTGTTGTGGTCTCTCCCGTTGTGGAACACAGGCTCTGGACATGCAGGCTCAGCGGCCATGGCTCACGGGCCCAGCCGCTCTGCAACATGTGGGATCTTCCCAGACTGGGGCACGAACCTGTATTCCCTGCATCTGCAGGCGGACTCTCAACCACTGTGCCACCAGGGAAGCCCTACTCAACAATATTATTGAGCACCAATTATGTGCCAGGTACTGATCTGGGAAACAAGACAAACAAGGTCCCTGCTCTTGGGGACTTAAATTCTAGCAGAAGCAGATAATAAACAAATGAAGATTAATATTAATATATAGTAGTAAATAATCTTTTTTAAAAGATAACATATAGTAATAAATGCTATTTTTAAAAATAAAGATATGATAGAAAAGACTGGGCTGGAGAGGCTGCTAATGTAGACTGAAAGTAAGGGAAGGCCACGATGAGGTACAAAAGACCCAAAGGATAAAAAGAAACCAACCATGCAAACATAGGGCATAGGGGAGAACAGAGCATTCTAAGCAGAGGGAATAGCAAGCTCCAAAACAGAAATAAGCTTGGTTTTTGAAGAAGAGAAAAAAATATTTCTCTGTGGCTGGAATATAATGAGCAAGGAAATAAATTATAGGAGATGATGGCAGAAAGGTAGGGAGAAGTTAGAGCAAGTAGGGCTTTATGAGCCAATCTTTAATGAGTGTGAATAGATAAGGCTATCTAGTTGCAACAGGAAAACAACAAACTTTTTAAAAAATATTAAGCTATGTTCTGTGCAAGTGGTAAATGTTTTCTTATGAACATAATTGTATATATTTTTTTAATGAGAAAGTCAGCATCTTCCTACCGCTCGATAAAATAAATATTGAACAAATATCTGAAGAGACGGCTGTTTAGATTTTTGCTTTCTACTTTCCTACAGTCATTACGGAATAGGAATCTCTTCTCCTGAGTTCTGGAGCTCATCTCTACCCACCAGAGTCTCTGATAGCTCATGTGCACACTGTAAGAGAAAAGTGTCCCCTCTAGGTACACAATCCCTGAACCAGGGAATAAATTTAGCAGGCAAAGCACAAGATTTCACCCTCCTCACCTCTTGGCCCAGAATCCTTATGCATAAGCTCCTCAGACATCATACTCCATCCGTTAACCCCTCTCTTCTGTAATTTCAACTGCTCCCTCAAGCAAAGGACACATGTCAGAAACCGTTTAAAGTTCTGCCTTTTCTCTCAAGAAATGCTGAGCATCGTTGTGTATTTGCCGTTATGTACTGCCAAAGCCTAACAGAGCGCTAAGGCTTTGAATATTTTATTAAATTAAAATACATAATCAAAGTTATAATAGTTCAAAAGTTCTTACCCACTTATTAGAAACCACTTATCTTTATTTGGGTAGTTTTAAAACCATGTATATACCTAATTATTTGTAATCCACACCCAACTTCCTATGGGTGTGAGATATATCACAGTTTGAGAATGAATTTTTGGATCATCTATAGTTCCAACTACCATATATCTGAATCCTGGCATTACAGCTTATTATCCTGCCAAAAATAATGATGCAGAAACTGGCAGAGATGCTGATTTGTCTGTCAAGAAAATCTTTTTAAAATAATATAACATTTTAAAATTTCCTAGTCAGCACTTAAAACTTTCAAATGTTTCTAGGCAGAATATGTTCCTTACCATGGACTATAATTTAGTAACAGCAAGTGGATAAATTTTTTTATTATGCCTTCACAACTGGAAAGCTATAAAAATTATTACAACTACATTTAATAGTCTAATATTAAAATTTCACATGAGATGTATTCTTATTTAGAAAATTCTGATTAATTTTAAAATAATTTGTCTTAATAATGCACAAATTTTGATACTTATACAAATTGTTTGCTTTCCCTTCTGCTCCCAATCTAAAAAAAAAAAAAACCCTCGGATTGTAGGGGCCTGTAATAATTTTCAGCAAATAAAACTTTGACTTTAGTCATGCTCTGAGACTGTATGAAGTAACCCCATAGCAGAGAGAGAATTTGTGCTTCAAAAAATAAGCTTTCAGATAAAAATCACAGCACATTTGCTCTGAACAAAGTGTTTTATCCAGCTCTTCTTCAGCCATTTGTACAACAAAATTGGCCCTTCTGTTGCATCACTGATTTGGTCATCTCATATTCCACAGGTAAGTAGGAAATCCTCAATTACAAAATACTTTTTCTCTTAATAGTAATAGTAAAGACACTCCAATTTTGGAAAAACTAAACATTACTCATAATCCCACTATCTTAAAAACAAACAGTTTTTCCTTTTTAAGTATCCAATCACTTTATATAAAAGGCCATTTATATGAAAAGCAGGTACCTTACAAGGAAGACTTTAAAAAAAAAAAAAATACAATTGAGTTATATAACCAAAAGGGAAAAAGTCATATTCAAACCAAAAATAAGTCGGAAAATCGGTTCAGCATATCTTAGATGAAAAGATACAGGGCTTCCCTGGTGGCGCAGTGGTTGAGAATCCGCCTGCCGATGCAGGGGATACGGGTTCGTGCCCCGGTCCAGGAAGATCCCACATGCCGCGGAGCGGCTGGGCCCGTGAGCCATGGCCGCTGAGCCTGCGCGTCCGGAGCCTGTGCCCCGCAACGGGAGAGGCCACAACAGTGAGAGGCCCGCGTACCACAAAAAAAAAAAAAAAAAAAAAGAAAAGATACAAATACAGTAAGACTCCATAATATGAATGATGGCCTTAGCAGTGATTTAATCATACTTTGAAACAAATTATGAGCCGTGATATTAAGAGTTTTAACAATATTCAACTCTACCAAAAAACCTTTCAGATAATTTACAAATGAAATGATGTATCGTCTTTCTATCACTGCATTTTGCTTCAAAATAATCTTGGGAAAAGGGCAGCGAGCGAGGAGGAATATCTCCATAATATGGCTGTCCATGTGTTAACCGTTAAAGCTATATGATAAGTACATAAGGGTTTGCTGTATTTCTCCATTTTAGTTCATAACCAAAATTTTCCAAAAGATAAAGAAAAAATTTACTAAAAAAAACTAAGAACAAGCTGAAACCAAAAAAATCAAATCTTGTCTTACATATATGTTAATTCAGGAATCACCACAGCGAAGTCACTCAATCAAAAATGGACTGATTGTACTGTCGCTCAGATAAACCTGAATCTAGCCACTATTTACCAGGGCCACTGTCTGATGGCAATACACTAAGGGATTCTTCAAACCACTTGTTGCAGATGTCAGAAAACCTCTGAAGAAATAAGAAGAGCCCATTCATTCAATCATTCACTCAAGAAGTATTTACTAAGTACTTATTTTATACAAGGCCCTGTTCTAGGCACTGGGGTTGCATCAGTAAATAAAACAGATAAAAAGACCTATGGAGGTTACATTCTAATTGGGAGAGAATGGACAGATAATACATGGTACAAGTAAATTATATAGTAGGTTGGATGATAAGTGCTATGGAAAAAATAGAGCAAGATAAGAGAGTATCGAGATAGGGGAGGTGGCAACTTTAAGTAGGGTGATCAGGGTGGGCCTTAATGAGCAAAGACTTACAGGAGAAAAGAAAGTGAGGTCTGTGAATATCTACACAATGTTTTATAATACAGAACAGCCAATGCAATGAGCCTGAGGCAGATGTATGTCTCATGTATTTAAAAAAACAGCATGAATGCCAGAGTGGCCAGAGCATAATGATCAAAACAAACAACAACAAAAAATAGTAGGGCTTCCCTGGTGGCGCAGTGGTTGAGAATCCGCCTGCCGATGCAGGGGACACGGGTTCGTGCCCCGGTCTGGGAAGATCCCACATGCCGCGGAGAGGCTGGGCTCGTGAGCCATGGCCGCTGAGCCTGCGCTTCCGGAGCCTGTGCTCCGCAACGGGAGAGGCCACAACAGTGAGAGGCCTGCGTACCACAAAAAAAAAAACAAAACAAAACAAAACATATATATATATATATATATATATATATATATATATATATATAGTAGAAGGGGAAGTTAGAGAGACAATAGGAGATAAGTGTAGGGTAGGGATCGAGTAGAGCTTTGTAGACCATTATAAAAACTGGCTTTACAAGGAGTGAAACAGAATGCCAAAATGAAGGATTTTCAACGAAGAATTTACACAATTAGTCTTTTTCTGATCCACTTTGACTCTGGGGTTCTAGTCCAGCTGTGACCCAAATGGTTGCTTTCTTGTTATCACCTCTGATCTGACAGTCAACTTCCTATCAAATGGTGACTGTTGTAGAGGGTCTCCAACCCATGTTTATTGTTCCTAGAAAAGCTTTTCGTCCCTTTGTCATTGATAGTCCCCTACTTAGGAATGGGATACAGGGTCAGCTCCAAAAGATGACCTACTCAGTTATAAAAATTTGTTTCTTCTAACAGGTAGAAATAATTTACGTTAATATTGTTTTTTAGATTATGCAAAATGGCAAAATAACTGATTTGGTATCAGATTAACCATGATTAAAATCTAAGTTCAAGTACTTAATAACTGAATGATCTTGGACAAGTTATTTAATTTCTCTTGGTCTCAATTCTTATAATTTGTAAAAGGAAAATAAAATATCTAAACTTATGTGAGGATTAAGTAAATTAAAAGAGTCTAACCCAGTGCCTAATCATAATAGGCATTTAATAAATGTTACATCCATTATCTTGCAGCCCTAAGAATACTTCCCATGTTGCTCTACATCCTTGAGAACTCAATCCTAGTAGCTCAAGAGTCTAAGGACACCCAAGAGGAAAAAAAGAGTCACACTAGCTTAGGTGAGAATTATTTATTGTCCATATTTTAATAGTTGAGGCTGCTGTGTAGCAGCATTTTGTTAAGATATCTATGCTCCAGGCTTCTCAGCCTTTTGCCAAGAACCATTTCTGGGAATAGAGCTGCTGTTCCCACAGAAGAGTGTTGTCTCCCCCGTTCTTCTGTGGGCCCCCCAGTCTGATACTGTGTCTGTATATTCTATACATAGCTACTTGTCCTCTGCCTTTGTAAATTACATTTGACATGTATTAAACCAATATACAGGGGGAAAAGATTAATGATGAAAGTTGAGGTGTTCCAGATATTGGGATAAAGACTGGAGTCTTTATTTCTTCTATCATATTCATTTCTTTTCTCTACTACTTTGGTATCATCACCACAGATTTCTTGCCAGCTAGGCAGTCTGAAACAGTAATTCTGCATACTATGTGTGATAATAATGGATGTGATTTACAAAACTACAGTATTTGTCAATCAAAAAACAGAATCACCTCCTCTCTTCAAGTGGAGCTCCTTTGCAGCCATCTGAAGTAAATTTCTGGACTCTACTCTGGCAAGAAGTAGCAATTTCTACAGATTCTATTTATTTGTGTTCTCTCTTTGACATAAGTCACAGCAACTTCTTTTTTGACCCACCTCCTAGAGTAATGAAAATAAAAACAAAAATAAACAAATGGGACCTAATTAAACTTCAAACCTTTTGCACAGCAAAGGAAACCATAAATAAGACGAAAAGACAACCCTCAGAATGTGAGAAAATATTTGCAAATGAAGCAACTGACAAGATATTAATCTCCAAAATATACAAACAGCTCATGCAGCTCAATATCAAAAAAACAAACAACCCAATCAAAAAATGAGTGGAAGACCTAAATAGGTATTTCTCCAAAGAAGACAAGCAGATGGTCAACAAACACATGAAAAGATTCTCAATATCATTAATTATTAGACAAATGCAAATCGAAACTATGAGGTATAACCTCACACCTGTCAGAACCGCCATCATCAAAAAATCTACAAACAATAAATGCTGGAAAGGGTGTGCAGAAATGGGAACCCTCTTACACTACTGGTGGGAATGTAAATTGATACAGTCACTATGGAGAATAGTATGGAGGTTCCTTAAAAGACTAAAAATAGAACTACCATATGACCCAACAATCCCACTGATGGGCACATACCCAGAGAAAACCATAATTAGAAAAGACACATGAACACAATGAACACACCCCAGTGTTCATTGCAGCACTATATACAAGAGCCAGGACATGGAAACAACCTAAATGTCCATCAACAGAGGAATGGATAAAGAAGATGTGGTGCATATATACAATGGAACATTATTCAGCCATAAAAAGGAATGAAATTGTGCAATTTGCAGAGACATGGATGGACCTAGACACTGTTATACAGAGTGAAGTCAGAAAGAGAAAAACAAATATCATATAATACCACATATATGTGGAATCTAGAAAACTGATACATATGAACTTATCCGCAAAGCAGAAATAGAGACACAGATGTAGATATGTGTATGTATATACATATACATACACATATGTATATGTATAGCTGATTCACTTTGCTGTACAGCAGAAACTAACACAACATTGTAAAGCAACTATACTCCAATAAAAATTAATAAAAAATATTTATTTGTGTTCTTTCCGTTCTTTTTTTTTTTTTTTTTTTTTTCTTGCGGTATGCAGGCCTCTCACCGTTGCGGCCTCTCCCATTGCGGAGCACAGGCTCCGGACGCGCAGGCCTAGCGGCCATGGCTCACGGGCTTAGTTGCTCCGCGGCATGTGGGATCCTCCCGGACCAGGGCACGAACCCGTGTCCCCTGCATCGGCAGGCGGACTCTCAACCACTGTGCCACCAGGGAAGCCCTCTTTCCGTTCTTTAGTGCATTTCATTCCCTTTGACTCTTCCATCTGATCTTCAACACTGCTTGAGATTTCTCCAAAGAATCTAACTTATTTCTATGTTCACTTTGGTATCTTTTTAGAGATGCATTCATATATTTTACATTGAGTTGTCTTCTCTAAACTGCATATAATGTCTTTATGAATTTTAAAAACTACCAACAAGGGACTTCCCTGGTGGTGCAGTGGTTAAGGATCCTCCTGCCAGGGGCTTCCCTGGTGGCACAGTGGTTAAGAATCCACCTGCCAATGCAGGGGACACGGGTTCGAGCCCTGGTCCAGGAAGATCCCACATGCCACGGAGCAACTAAGCCCGTGTGCCACAACTACTGAGCCCGTGTGCCACAACTACTGAAGCCTGTGCACCTGGAGCCCATGCTCTACAACAAGAGAAGCCACTGCAATGAGAAGCCCATGCACCACAACGAAGAGTAGCCCCCATTCGCCACAACTAGAGAAAGCCCATGCACAGCAACGAAGACCCAACACAGCCAAAGATGAAAACAAAAAATATATATATATATGAGGGTTTCCTGCCTGAATGAATGAATGAATAAATGAATGAATGACCCTTCTAAAAAAAAAAAAGAACCCTCCTGCCAATGCAGGGGACACGAGTTCCAGCCCTAGTCCAGGAAGATCCTACATGCTGCAGAGCAACTAAGCCCATGCGCCACAACTACTGAGCTTGTGCTCTAGAGCCCACGAGCCACAACTACTGAGCCTGTGTGCCACAACTACTGAAGCCCGCGCACCTAGAGCCCGTGCTCCGCAACAAGAGAAGCTACCGCAATGAGACACCCGCACACCACAACGAAGAATAGCCCCTGCTCACCGGAACTAGAGAGAAAGCCCACACAACAACAAAGATCCAATGCAGCCAAAAATAAATAAATTTTTTTAAAAAAAACAAACTACCAACAAAAGGAAAATTTTAACAATCCACTCCAGATGTGAGATCAGTTCAGACAACAAAGGACACCTGGTATTGAACTATTTCACCAATTTTGGCCACTTCACCTTCCTGCCACTTTTAGGTTGATATCAAATTCAATTGTGCAGTAATAGTTTTTCAGAATTGTTTCATAACTTTTCCTAGGTTTATTAAATTTCACAGTCCAGGATTGAACTGTTCCATAATATTGTGGTAGAACGGAAGTGCTCACATGTGGCAAGATATATGCAACTCTAAAAGTTCTCCAGGTGACCAAGGGCTGCCTACGTCCCACTATAAATAGAGTACGTTGCAGACATTCATGTCTTTATCCTCAAAGTGCAACCCACAGGATTTAATATGCCTGACGGGACTATATTTTTAAGTATTCTAAATCTGCAATTTCAAAAGGACTCCACAATGGAGCAGTTTTGGGAACACTGCATCTTCCTCTGGTAGATTGACAATACCTATCAGCACATTAAAGGCTATGAAAAGTCATCAGACTTCCCTGGTAGCGCAGTGGTTAAGAATCCACCTGCCGGGCTTCCCTAGTGGCGCAGTGGTTGGAAGTCTGACTGCCAATGCAGGGGACACGGGTTCGTGCCCCGCTCTGGGAAGATGCCACATGCTACGGAGCGGCTGGGCCCGTGAGCCATGACCGCTGAGCCTGCGCGTCCAGAGGCTGTGCCACAGCCACTGGCACAGCCACAACAGTGCAACAGTGAGAGGCCTGCATACCGACCGCAAAAAAAAAAAAAAAAAAAAAAAAAAGAATCCACCTGCCAATGCAGGGGACGCAGGTTCAATCCCTGGTCGGGGAAGATCACACATGCCGCGGAGCAACTAAGCCCATGCACCACAACTACTGAACCTGTGCTCTAGAGCCTGCAAGCTACAACTACTGAGCCTGCATGCTACAACTCCTGAAGCCTGTGCACCTAGAGCCCGTGCTCCGCAACGAGAAGCCACTGCAACGAGAAGCCCACGCACTGCAATGAAGAGTAGCTCCCACTCGCCACAACTAGGAAAGCCTGTGCACAGCAACAAAGACCCAAGACAGCTAAAAATAAATAAATAAATAAATTGGAAAAAAAAAAAAAGGCTATGAAAAGTTATGCGGTTCAGAGAAAAAATAAACTATTTTGCTTTGACCATAGAATATGTTCTCCCTCAAGGGCATTAACATGTCCAAAACTAGTTTTATCACAAAACACCAATAGAGGAATGCTGATTCTATCTGAAAATCAAAGTCATTTTCAACATTATTCTCAATGGGGTGGAATCCTCTAAGAAAGGGGAATTTTTTTAATTTGTGGAAATTAAAAGATTCTTTAAATATTTTTGGAAATTTTGGTGGGTATTTTTGGTTACTGTATTATAATTATTGGGATGGGTGAGGTGTTACTGATATAAATGGGCAAGAAGCAAGTGGGCGGGAAGTAGGACAGTTCCAAGAACAAAGAACTGACCCATGACTTCCAAACTCCTGACAGCCATATAAGGGAAAAACTTATTTATAATTACTCGAGCCTATAATCTAACTTCATATTACATATAAATACAATATATTCTTGCATGGTATTGACATGCACTGAATTCTTCAGTATACAAAGTTTGGAATTTTTTTCAAGAATAGTTCACCACTGCAGAAAATCACTACTAAAAGAAACAACACTCATAATATTTTAAACAGCAATACAACACACCTCTATCAGTTTGCATATGGAGCCATCTATTTCACAGTGATTTTGGTACAAGTACAAAGATCTGATTACTTCCTCAGGACTTCCAGTGTAATAATGCCTGAGCATTTATATATTGAAATCTAATATTTTATTATGAATCCATTTCCTTTATTGCTCCTTGATACGATTTCAAACATTATACTGTCTTTCAAAATTAGATGTATAAATAGGTTGCAATGCCTATAAATTTTATTTCAGGATAATACAGTGGATGTCACAAAGCATTAATTTTTAAAAGAAGGATGTTCAGTCTGATGAGATTGAGAACCATTGATCTATAAGCTTTAGTTCCGTAAAGATGAGAATTTGAATTAAGACAACCTAAGATTGAACAAAATCATGAATAAATTAAACAAAACCACAAATATGGTATGGTTAAGGTAAATACTGGAAAATATGGTATGTTTAAGACATAACCATTTATCAGTAAGCCTTTACTATGTGCCTAGCACTTGATTACACTGAAGCTCAAAGAGGTGTAGCACAGGTCTGTATGCCTTCATGGAATTTACGGGGTAGGGAAGAAAACAAAGCAATAGTCAAAATAATTAAAGAACTAAATGCCAGTTACTTTCTGAACACTTGTGAAAATATAAACTAAAAAAACTATATATAATATATATTAAAAATATAATGTAATGTAACCAAAAATATAAACTACTTTTTAAAATTTAAGAAAAGTTATAGACGACACTGTCATAATCTTGACAGTTCACTAATATGTTATGACATAAATTCCTAAAGTTTTAGGTTGATAGTAAAGATTGTAGCCCTGTACCTAAGTAACATATACATCCTTTCATGAAGGAGGTTTTTCCAAAAGAAAGACATACTACTTACAGAAAACGGATTCTGTCATATATAGGTGAATCAATTGACTCATAGATGCTATTATAAGCTTTCAGAAAATAACAGTAAGCATAAATGAGCTATAGGGGACTTCCAGGGCAGTCCTGGAAGTGGTTAAACTTTGCCTTCCAATGCAGGGGGTGCGGGTTCGATCCCTGGTCGGGAAGCTAAGACCCACATGCTTCACGGCCAAAAAACCGAAACATAAAACAGAAGCAATATTGTAACAAACTCAATAAAGACTTTAAAAATGGTCCACATCAAAAAATTCTTAAAAAAATAAAATGAGCTATAAACTCATCATCAATCATCACAGAAAGTTACATCACTATAAGAATTACTCTGACTCAGTGTAACAGACAAAAAAAGTTGCCTAAAGGGCAGTCCAGCTTGGAGCCTAGATTTAGTTATATGCAATAACAGAGGTAACAGCAACAAAGATCTCTACATTCTTTGTAAATTATCCTTTATTATCTATGTTCATTTGTAATCTGAAGTGATTTACACTAAATTTCTCAACCTTATAAACCCACATCTAGATTGTTTTAGCAGTCAGTTTTTTACAGAAATTAATCAATATGCCATCATGACTAAACATTCCTAAGATTAACTGCAGTTGTAATCTATTGCTATGAATGAGAAGAGCTCTACAAATAGGATATCCTATGTCCTAGTCTGCTTGGGACAATCAGTTCACATCTGTTTTTCAGGGAAGATCATTAGTAGCACCCTCTTTCACTTTTAAAGTGTAGATAATAACTACATGGACTCTATATCAATGAAGCCAAGTTTACAGGGAGCTTTTATGAACTACACTTATTTTTCACTTCCTGTTCATTCCTAATTTATAAAAATACTTGTCATATGCTATGAACATCCATTACAGTTGCTAATAACTTGTAGAGTCCTGTCCATTTGTTCAGGATCTAGCCCTAAGGCAGCTAGGGACTGCCTCCTAGTGGTGGGATGATTCTTGTATGTTCCTGACCCCACCTCTGTTTGAACATCTTGTCATGCCTTGTAATGTTCTCCCATACCTGTCTATCATCCCAACTTCAGCCTAGCTTTGTCCCAACTCTTTCCATCCCACACTTCTTTCCTCTTGTTCTTAATAAGCAATTGTATTTCCTCATTCAAAGCAAACTAATGAGAATTATATTCCAAATGTGAAAGACCACTCTCCATTTGTGGAAGATTTTACTTTATGGAAAAAACAGGCTTGGTTTCCTTTAAAATCAGGAATAAGACAAGGATGTCCACTTTTGCCACTTCTATTCAACATAGTGCTAGAAACTCTAGCCAGAGCAACTAGGCAAGAAAAATAAAAGGCATCCATATTGAAAAGGAAGAAATAAAACTATGTCTATTTGTAGTTTATATGATCTTCTAGGTAGAAGACTCTAAAGAATCCACAAAACAAAACTGTTAGAGCTAAGAAATAAATTCAACAAAGCTGCAAGATACAAAATCAACAGGTAAAAATCAGTTGTATTTCTATACACTAGCAACGAACAATCTGAAAAAGAAGAAAGCAATTTCCTTCATAACAGTATCAAAAAGAATAAAATCCTCCTAACACCAATTAGAAGGGCTACTATCTAAAAAACAAAAACAAACAAAAAAACCAGAAAATAACAACTGTTGGTGAATATGTAGAAAAACTGGAAGCGTTGTGTACAGTTGGTGAGAATGTAAAATGGCGCAGCCACTATACAACGCAGTATACTGGTCCCTCAAAAATTTTTAAACAGAATTACCACAAACTAGCAATTCCACTTCTGTGGAATATACCTGAAAGTATTGAAAGTAGGGTCTCAAACAGACATTTGTTGTTATGAACTGAACTGTATACCCCCAAAAGTCATACATTGAAGTCCTAAACCCCAGTACACCACAGAATGTGACTGTGAGATAAGGCCTTTAAATGCCTTTGGAGATAGGCATTTAAATAGGTAACTAAGGTTAATAAATAAGTTCAAATGGTGAGCCATAATCCAATACAACTTGTTACCTTTTAAGAAGAGGAAGAGATACCAGGGACATGAACACACAGAGAAAAGGCCACGTGAGGACACAACAAGAAGGTAGCCAACTGCAAGCCAAGGAGAGAGGCCTCAGGAGAAATCAACTCTGATGACACCTTGATCTCGGATTTCTAGCCTCTAGAACTGTGAGAAAATAAATTACTGTTGGTTAAGCCACCCAGTCAGTGGTATTTTGTTATCGAAACCCTAGTAAACTAATAAATTTGTACACTTACGTTCAGAGCAGTATTATCTACAATAGCCAGTAGCAAGCCAAGTGTTCACTGACAGATGAATGGACAAACAAAATGTGGTATATAAATACAATGTAATATTCATCCTTAAAAAGGAAGAAAATTCTGGCACTTACTACAATATGGATGAACCTTGAAGACATTATGCTAAGTGAAACAAGCCTGTCACAGAAGGACACATATTGTGTCTTCACTTATATGAGATATCTAGAATAAGCAAATTCATAGAGAAAGAAAGTAGACTAGATGTTACCAGAATCTGGGGGGAGGAGTTAATGGGAAGTTCTTGCTTAATGGGACAGAGTTTCTAACTGGAGTAATGAAAAAATTTTGGAAATAAGACACTTGGCTAGACACTTGTGCCAGGAACTTGGCTAGATTGTAGGGATAAAGTGATGAAAGGGCACTTATGATAATGCGTTAATAACATTAATAAAGCTAATATTTTTTGAGTACTCTTACATGCACCCAACAAAGTAGGTAATTGCCATTATTATCATCCTCATTTTACTGATGAATAAACTGAAGGTTAGGAAGCCTAAGTAACTTGCAAAATATTACACTACTTTACACTATGTTTTCAACCATTATACTGCCAGTAAGAGTCCTTGCTACTATGAGATGGCACAGCAAGGCAATTAACTTATTCACCCAGGGTTTTAGGGATATCTGAGTAAAAACTTGAAAGTTGAGTAGGAATTTGGTGGGGGGAGGGTGTAAGTTGAAAAAGAAAATGGGGACTTCCCTGGTGGTCCAGTGGATAAGACCCTGTGCTCCCAATGCAGGGAGCCCAGGTTCGATCCATGGTCAGGGAACTAGATCCCGCATGCATGCCGCAACGAAGATCCTGCATGCTGGAAATAAGACCTGGCGCAGCCTAAATAAATAAGTACATTTTTAAAAAAAGAAGAAAGGGCTTCCCTGGTGGTGCAGTGGTTGAGAGTCCGCCTGTCGATGCAGGGGACGCGGGTTCATGCCCCGGTCCAGGAAGATCCCATATGCCGCAGAGCGTCTGGACCCATGAGCCATGGCTGCTGAGCCTGCGTGTCCGGAGCCTGTGCTCCACAACGGCAGAGGCCACAGCAGTGAGAGGCCCACGTACCGCAAAATAAATAAATAAATAAAATACAAATAAAAAAGAAGAAAATGTTGCTGACACTGGGAGCAAAAAGTCTAGAAGAAAAAGTAGAGTTCATTCAGGAAACTTCAAGGAGCTTACTGGAGGTGGATCTTAAAGTGTCAAAGGTGAATTATCAGAGATGAGACTAAAGTAGTAAACAGAGCAGAGAGAGAGTTTGTTTTGGTTTTATCCATTGTGAAATAAACCACCACAAGTTTAGGGTGTAAAACAACAACCGTTTTGTTATCTCTCATTATTCTGTGGATTAACTGGGCTCAGTTAGGCAGTTCTACAGCTTCATGTGATGTCACCTGTGGCTGAAATTATCTGGGAACTTTCTGGGTATGGAGCATGTAAGGTGGCTCTCTCATAGCTCTGGCATCTTGGCAGGAACATCTAAAAGTCTGGGTTCACCTGGGATGCTGGAATGTCCAGGCCTTTCTTTCTCTCCACATACCTTCAGGAATATTCTCTCCATACAGAAAAGAGGGAATCACAAAGGAGACTATGAAGAAGTGACATTAGAATAAAAACCAGAAGAGTACAGTATCACAAACAACAAGGGGAAAAAGTATTTCATAGAAGAGAAAATGACTATTAGTTTCAAATGCTGTAGAGAGATTAACTATGATTAATACTGAAAATTGTTCCCTCAGATCACAAACATATAAGTTACTAGTGACTCTGGCAAAAGCAGTCTCCAGAGCAGAAGCTTTACTGCAGTGAATTCAAAAGTGAATAGAAGGTGGGAATGTGGAAACAACAAATAGACAATTTTTTCAAGAACCTCAACAGTTAAACAGAAGAAGACCTAGTGGTAGGTATAGGAGGACAAGATGTCAAGAGAAGATTTTTTTAAGATGGCAGAGGTTACAGCATGTTTAAGTACTGTTGGGATGAAGCCAATAGAGAAGGAGAAAAAACTGACGATGCCAAAAGAGAGGGTATGCGATACAGAACACAGAAACAGAGATTATCCGGAGACAGGAGACGAGAACTGGACAGTGCTATGAGTGCACTTAGACTGTAGGTATGACATATATATAAATATATATACAAAAATTGAAAGTCAAAGGCATTCTTCTTTGATGCCCACTACAGCATTTTCTCAGTGAAGTAGGAAGTAAGGTCATCTTCTAAGAGCAAGGATAAGAGGTCTGGGAAGAATGAAAGACGTTTTAAATGGCCACTATCAGGACTAAGTTAAAGAGATGATTAGGAAAACATGAGGGACTTCCCTGGTGGCACAGTGGTTAAGAATCTGCCTGCCAATGCAGGAGACATGCGTTCAAGCCATGGTCCAGGAAGAGCCCACATGCCGCGGAGCAGCTGGGCCCATGTGCCAAAACTACTGAGCCTGCACTCTAGAGCCCGCGAGCCACAACTACTGAAGCCTGCGCACCTAGAGCCCGTGCTCCGCAACAAAAAGAAGCCACCACAATGAGAAGCCTGCGTACCACAAGGAAGAGTAGCCCCCACTCGCCGCAACTAGAGTAAATTGCAGCAATGAAGACCCAACACAGCCAAAAAATAATGAATGAATAAATTAATTTTTTTTAAAAAAAGGAAAACATGAAAATATAGCTAGAAAGAATGAGAACCCAAGGCCAGGTTGGTAAGCAAAACTACAGTATTTTCAGTTGGATCAACTGTGTAGTTTTCTCTTATAACATTCAGTAATTAGCTACAGGGAGTTATAGGGATTCAGTTGTGCTGAAGATACATGGTAAATGGATAACAAGAAAATTACAAATTTTAGCAAGATTGATAAGTTTAAACTATTCCCTTTTATTCAATAAACAGACTCATATGCCATTAATTTTGTAGTTTGGCAAAGGTACACACTGCAGTACTTTAGGTGCTACTGAGAGATGCTGCATGCACAGTATGGCACAAGTCCCCATTTAGAATACCTTCTTTTTAAACATCCGTGTAAACAGACCAGGGAACAATACTAGCCAGCCCTGAGGATCAATACCTCTCTTCAGAGCTGTATAAAAGGAAAATAATAAGAGCATATATGTAACTTAAAATTGTTTAGTATTCACGTTAGAAAAGTAAAAAAGAAACAGGTGAAATATTTTCAATAATTTATTTGATTTAAGACAATACATACATATTTCTACAAGCAGCTACATAATATAAAATTATTAATGAGATATTTTACATTTTAAAATACTGAGTCTTTGAAATTCAGGGTGAATTTTATCCTTAAATTACATCTCAGGGAGACTTCCCTGGTGGCACAGTGGATAAGACTCCATCCATGCTCCCACTGCAGAGGGCCCAGGTTCAATCCCTGGTCAGGGATCCCGCATGCATGCTGCAACTAAGAGTTCTGCTTGCCACAAATAAGGAGCCCACATGCCACAACTAAGTAGCCCGTGAGCCGCAACTAAGACCCAGTGCAACCAAATAAATAAATAGAACAAAAAAATTACAAATCCATCCAAATCAGTCATATTTCAATAGCTCAAAAGCCACATGTGGCTACTGGCTACCATACAGGACTGTGTACCTCTAGATATTATAATTGCATAATATCTAGACTTATGATACCCTTGTTGAATTAACAGAGCCACTGAGGGTCTTCCTTAGATGCCATCATCTTACTCTTGAAATTATTCATAATATATGTTTACATAGCATATTTCAGCCATGAATGTTCAGTTATTCCCAGGTTCAAAGAGTCTAGGCACATGTATTGCAATCATATCATCCAAGACAGAGTTATGGTTCCCTACCAAGTTCATGCTGGCCACTTGCCTGGAAACCATCGGTATCTGAAAAGCCATTGGCTAATAACTGCTATCTTGGCTAGCCAGGTGTGACAGGTGGAAGGCAGCTAACTGTACCGACTAAGGGTTAAGCTTTCTTTTCTTTTTTCTGCGGTACGCGGGCATCTCACTGTTACGGCCTCTCCCGTTGCTGAGCACAGGCTCCGGATGCACAGGCTCAGCGGCCATGGCTCACAGGCCCAGCTGCTCCACAGCATGTGGGATCCTCCCAGATGGGGGCATGAACCCATGTCCCCGTATCGGCAGGCGGATTCTCAACCACTGCGCCACCAGGGAAGCCCTAAGCTTTCTTTACTAAGTTAGCTACCACTCACCTACTGATGTCCCTGCTTCCAAAATTCTGTTGACATCTCCTCTCAACTTCTCTTCGTCCTTATGGAGTTCATGCCTTTCTTTATTCCTTGACTTTCATTTTAGTACGTTTTCAAGAGGGAGTGAAAATAAACACATGTATTCAGTTGACTATGTTTATCTAGAAGTTGCTTTTTTGATTAGGGGCTGATTTATTTTATAAATTCATCATCAAAAGATACCTTACCTGCAGATACAGATGAACTTTTTAAAGCTTCCTTAAAGATTTACTCCAATCAGAATTCCAGATATAAACAATATAAAATATTTAAATGAAAAATCAATTTGCTCTTTAAATTTATCTACTAAGAACATTTTGTATTTAGAATAATCTTGTTCATACAATTAATCAGTTAACATGAAAAGAAAGATAATAATGTTACTGAACACTAACCCTGCTTCCTCCAGATGAACTGTAATAAACTATCTAGGCCCAATTTAATTGTGTTGTGCCTGTGCTCTGTGAACCTTAGATGAGTATTTGTATTCTAGTCACCAGAAGTTCCAATTTTTATGAGAGTCTACAGAAATAGTACATGCAAGAACTGTTAACCTGTCACTGTTCTGATTTACCAGCACCTTACAGAGTAAAAGTTAGCAAGCACTGTCAAAACAGATGTATTTGGTATTATAAAAACTTGTAGTAATAGATTATGCTCATTAATGTGTTCTCTGAAAAAGACACAAATTTCTCCAGCAGTACTGTGAACTTCCTATATTTTAAAAATGAATTTAACTTGGTATTTCAAGTCCATTTGAAACGTAAGTCAGCCTTTAAAAAATGAGAACTCAATTTTATTTATTCTTTTAAGATTATTTTTGTCCCTTCAGTTAGTATTGCGCCAGAGCAACACGTTCTAATCTTTTCAGCTGGAACCCACTCACATAAAATAGCCAATTGTACTCTTCCACGAACATTTTTCCTTGCTCACAACTCTTAAGTCAATGCATACACTTCTATTTTCTTTTTTAAGGTTAGCACAATTATTTAACTCAAGTATTTACTGAGTATTATTTTGTAGCAGGCACTGCTAGATTCTGAGAATAAAAAGATTAATAAAACATATTCTCTGTCTTCAAAAACCTCACAGTCTGGCATAGGAGACAGATACATAAAGTAATAAATATAAAGCAATATGATGAGTACTGCAATAAAGGTATAAACAAAGTGCTATGGGAAGCCCAGAGACAGGAAGGATTAATTCTTTCTGGGAATTGTGGTAGAAGGAATAGGATTTTCCCAGGGGGAAGAGGTAGAAGGAAGACTATTCCAAGCAGAGGGAACAACATGAAAAACGGCACAATGAAAGTACACAGCTTCTTTGGGAAACAATAAGTAGCCTGATGTGGCTAAAACATGAGATTTCTGCAGAGTAGTGGTAGAAACCATGTAAAGGAATTTGAACTTTTTGTTATAATGAAGGCAATGAAAAGCCATAAAAGCAGGAAAGAGGTGTGATTTGTGTCTTAGAAAGAAAACTCTGTGGCAGTGTGAATGACTGACTAGAGAAGGGGGATAGAAGGAAGGCAGGAAAACCAATTAGAAGGCTATTATACCAGACTAGGTAGAACTCTGAGCAGTAATTGTAGAACTGGAGAGAAGGGAATGAATGGATTTGACATGCATTTCAGAAGCAGAATCACTTGGACATGATGGGTATTTGGATGAAGAAGGTAAGAAAAGAAGAGTCAGAGATTCCACCATGTATTTTGGCTTGTATGATGATTAATCTAAACAGAAAACAATAAAGATTTTTTAAAATGAGCTCTGAACTGATACATTTGCAGATATTTGCAAGACATTCAAGTGGAAAGATCCAGGAGGCAGTTGGAAGTAAGGATCTCAGTTAATGAGTATAGTCAATACGAAAAATACAGATTTTTGGAATTAGCAACATAAAGATGACATTTGCAGTCATGTGAGCAGATGAAGTTTCAAGACGGAAGAAGAGGAACCATTGCCAAATATTGCATACTACAAAAAAGTCAGATGATAAATATCTATGGCAAAACTTTTAAAAGAAATCTTTGATAAGAAAATATGGGGAAATATTTTCATGATCATGAGGTAAGAAAGGATTTCCTAAAAAAGACACACAAAAGACACCAATCATAAGGGAAAAGATTAACATATTCGGCTACTTAAAAACACTTTAAGAAAGAATGAAAGAACAATCTACAAAATGGGAAAAATATATGCAACACATATAAGTGACAAAGGACTTGAATTCAAAATATGTAAAGAGTTCTTACAAATCAAAGAGAAAAGGTAGACAATCTAAAAGAAAAAGAGGGAAATATAAGAATAGGAACTCCACAAAAGAAGATACCCAAATAAACAACAAATATAAGAATAGGGGCTCAATCTCACCAGTAATCAAGAAAATACAAATTA
Organism: Kogia breviceps; assembly: GCF_026419965.1. Lineage (NCBI taxonomy): Eukaryota > Metazoa > Chordata > Mammalia > Artiodactyla > Physeteridae > Kogia > Kogia breviceps. The sequence goes on from NC_081320.1 coordinate 50,610,551, forward strand.
AAAACCATAATGAGATATTACTACACACCCAACAAATTGTCAAAATTTTAAAACGTTAATAATACTAAGCTTTGGCAAAGATATGGAGCAACTGAAATTCTCATACACTATTTGGGAATATAAATTAACACAACCAATTTGGAAAACTGTGCCAGTATCTAGTCAAGTTGAAAATATGCATCCCTTATGGCTCAGAAATTTCACTCCTAGGATATACTCTACAGATTTGCATCTTTATGTGTACCAGGATACACATAAAAGAATGTTCAGGGCAGCATCCTTGTAATTTCCCCAAACTAGAAACATCCCAAATACCTATCAACAGTAGAACAAATGATGTATATGTATAACTGAATCACTTTGCTGCACACTTGAAACTAACACAACATTGTTAATCAACTATGCTCCAATGTAAAATAAAAATTTTAAATAAATAAATTGTAGTATATTCATACGATGGAATACTATACAGCATATAGCAATGAAAGTGAAGAAGTGACAGAAATGCACAATGACATGGATGAATCTTATAAACATAATGTTAAGTGAAAAAAACAAGTTACAAAAATAACTTCATATAAAATTCAAAATAAATACATATTATTTATGAATGCATGTACAGGTGGTTAAGTAAATGAGAAACGCAGGAACTTCCCTCATGGCACAACGGTTGAGAGTCCGCCTGCCAATGAAGGGGACACGGGTTCAAGCCCTGGGCCAGGAAGACCCCACATGCCACGGAGCAACCAGGCCTGTGCGCCACAACTGAGCCTGCACTCTAGAGTCCGCAAGCCACAACTACTGAGCCCGTGTGCTACAACTATTGAAGCCTGTATGCCTAGAGCCCGTTCTCCACACGAGAAGCCACCACAATGAGAAGCCCGCGTACCACAATGAAGAGTCGCCCCTGCTCACCGCAACTAGAGAAAGCCCACGCACAGCAACAAAGACCCAACTCAGCCAAAAATAAATAAATAAATAAATAAATTTTTAATATATATAAAAGAGAAATGCAAGAGAACCACGACTATAAATGATAGGATAGTGGTTACCTCTGGGGAGACAGAAGTGCTTGTAATGGGCAAGAAATACTCAGGGATTTCTGTGGTCCCAATAATGCTCTACTCCTTGACCTCAATGTGGTGATTTCATAATAAGTTGATAACCAATTGATAAAACATACATATACATTTTGTGGACTTTAAAAAATATTTTATAACTTAAAATTTTAATGAACTAAATTTTGAAATGGTCTTCAATCTAACAAAAGATGTAAGAGTAAGAAGTGACCAAAAGATCTTGATCCTAAGGATGATTAAAAGAGATTAAGAGGGCTTCCCTGGTGGCGCAGTGGTTGAGAGTCTGCCTGCCGATGCAGGGGACACGGATTCGTGCCCCGGTCCGGGAAGATCCCACATGCCGCAGAGCAACTGGGCCCGTGAGCCACAGCTACTGAGCCTGCGTGTCTGGAGCCTGTGCTCCACAACAAGAGAGGCCACGAAAGTGAGAGGCCCGCACACCACGATGAAGAGTGGCCCCCGCTTGCTGCAACTAGAGAAAGCCCTCGCACAGAAACGAAGACCCAACACTGCCAAAAATAAATAAATTCATTAATTAAAAAAAAAAGAAAGGGGCTTCCCTGGTGGCGCAGTGGTTGGGAGTCCGCCTGCCGATGAGGGGGACGCGGGTTCGTGCCCCGGTCTGGGAGGATCCCGCGTGCCGCGGAGCGGCTGGGCCCGTGAGCCATGGCCGCTGGGCCTGCGCGTCCGGAGCCTGTGCTCCGAAAAGGGAGAGGCCGCAGCGGTGGGAGGCTCGCGTAACGCAAAAAAAAAAAAAAAAAAAAAAAAAAAAGAAAGAAAGAAAACATGCTATCTACTCCATTTAAACTAACTGAATACCACGAAGAAAAAGGACAACTCTATTTCTGAGATAAACTACATTTAAATCTGTTTGAAGTCTGATGACTGGATTTCATCCTTTCATTCACTCAACAAACCTCTGAGACCTACCATGTGCCTGCCATTGTGCCAAGCACTTCGGTAAAGGAAAACTTAGTCCTATCTCTTAGACTTCTCTTACTCTAGGATCCCCACTGACTTCTAATCCCTCTTGAAATAACAGATTTAGTGGAACACAATCTCGGGGAGCGGGAGTGGATCTCAATTCCAAAATGTACAAATGAAAAGGCATGCAGGAACTTCCCTCGCTGTCCAGTGGTTAAGACTTCACCTTCCAATGCAGGGGATGCAGGTTCGATCCCTGGTCGTGGAGCTAAGATCCCACGTGCCTCACGGCCAAAACACCAAAACATAAAACAGAAGGAATATTGTAACAAAGTCAATAAAGACTTTAAAAATGGTCTACATCCAAAAAAAAAAAATCTTAAAAAAAAAAGGCATGCAGGAATTATCAGGTGCTGATCTGAAAACACGATTAGTTCATGTCTCAACAGAAGAAATACAGGGAGAAAAGAGATGCTAGTTTTTTTCTTCTCCAAACATTAATAAAAATGAACAGACAACCTTTGTTTTTTTACATCAGGTAAGAGGAAAATTGAAGAGGTCAGTAGCAGGAATAGAAGCATGAGATGAACGGTTTTTAAAACCTGAGGAAAAAAAGATACAATTTAAACAAGACTTCTGCTTTTGCTTTTCAATAAAGGAAATCAGTATCTATAAAGTTATGTGATCTATATTACCCAACTTGTTAACCCATTTTTCAATTTTCAGAGTTAGCTCTGAAAAATAAAATTTACCCTAAAAAGACAAGGATTTGCTCAGTGAGATTTTAAAAATTAAGCTACAAACTTCAACACTTGAAGAGAAGTTCTGAAGTTAGCATAGTTAGAAAAAAGATTCCAAACATCTGTTAACAAATAAATTAAGCCTCATTTACAAGTCATTAACCGAATCTCAACTCCATATCTGGTTTACACAACTTTCCCTGTATTAGACCTCCTATAACATAGCAAAGCAATACTCTAAGAAGCAAAAAAGGCTCAGCCAAGAATAGAAAACACTACTCATAAACATGAAAAAGACAGGAATTTTAAGATTACTTAGAAATTAAAAATTAGTAAGGAATTAAAATTAATAAGAAATTAAAAGGTGAGATAGACCTGGTATGACTAGTCTTCTCATTTAACACTGTTAGTCTTTCCGAACACTCATTAAATGATATTGAAGTGATGCCCAGTAACATAAATGTAATAATGTCCTAGGAAATAATTTTCACTTTACCAAAACTCGAATTTTGAACTCAGATAAAGCATGTTTGTTGATGTCAATCTGGTAATCTGATTCGTAATAGTGTCTTTTTTAAAAAAATAATGTTTGTTAACATATTTTAGGTAGCTCTTATAGCCAAATGAACAGGGAATCTGAAGACCGAGTTCTGCCAAATTCTGCCACTTACCAGCTATGTGATTTTGAGTAAATAACCAAACCACCCTGAGCCTCACACCAACCAACCTCACAAGACTTGAGAACAGATAAAGAAAGTGATTTATGTGAACAATATTGTATGAGCCCCAAAGATGGGAAGCTCAATTTCCTCAATACACTGCAAAAACTACTTTCCACAAATTAATATTTTTACTCACCTTTTATTATGGGAAAATTTAAATACACAAAAGTAGAGTGTAATGAAGTTGTATGTATTCTCACTCAGCTTCAACAATTAAAAACTCATAATAATCTTGTTTCATCTATACTCCACCCATTCCCTCTCTTCCTCTAGTATTTGAAGCAATACCCAGACATCATATCATTAACTTCCTAAGAGCTAAAAGTCAATGGCCTCTTTTCAGTGTATGTACAGGTATATGAAGTCCAACAGAGAGGTCTGAGCTAGAAATATGAATTTGTGGATCACCAGTAATGAAATCAAGAGTTGAAGCCACATCTTTGGATGAGGTCAAATATCCATGCTTGGGAAACAAGAAGATAAATTCTTGTGGTGCTCCTTTGTTAAAAAATATAAGGAGATATAAGCACAGTTTTTCTACCAAAAAAGAAACCCTATGGATTTTTCAAAGGCCTATAGAACTTTCATATCCTATGGTTTTAACTGTTTTTCTGCCTTAAAAAGTGTCCCTATAGATATTAATAGCCACTACTCTAAATGATTTACCAAAATCCCTGGGACAATAATAGACATAATTGATGTAACATCAAATTTAAACACTGATATTATGACCTATCTCAAATCTACTTTTCAAAGTATTTGTTGAGAACTTGTTGCTCCGGTTATACTTTCCTTTCTCTTTAAATTGTAGAAACCTGTTTTATACTTTCTTTTGTATGTATATTTCACAATAAAGTTTTTAAACTAAACTTTAAAAAGAAAATATGATTCCTGCATTTAAATAGCTATGACAGATGATGGTATATCTTATAAGCATTTAGAGCTTTGAACAGACATAATATCTGTGTACTAAAAATATTTTATAAGCTCTTTAGACACCAAGTTGTTGAATCAAAGACCATTTATTCCTACATTTTAATTAACTTTACCCCAAATGTCAAAATTAGTTATGATTTATTTATACTCTACTTCAATCCTGAAAAAATTGTGACTCAAGTTCCTTAAATCCTAATTTTACAATCCACTTTAAAAGAATTTCTAAATTTCCTAAAATAGTTTTTATAAGATGTTCAATAAAGATTAACCTTTGAAAAACAAAGTACTTATGACACTTGGATTGGAATGGAATGGAACTTTGTGTCTTTTATTTCATTAGCAACCAAGTAAATTATTCAAAGCGGGTAGGAGGGGTGCAATTTTTAGAAACACAATAGATTTTCAATGTTTAAATTTTGATAGGTCGGCATTAAATTGAGCCTAAGTACTATTTGATTAGAAAGAACTCCAAAATATTTTTTAGCATATCCCTATCTTTGAAGTAATAGTCCTAGAAATAAGAATGTATAGTTTCATAATTAGGAGATGGATTTTAGTTGTGAGCACACCATACATTTCTTTGCTTTATTTTTTTCCCTAACAAAAAACTGAATATATTTAAAAGCAGTTTCAACTTTGACTATTTTATGTAACTGCCATTTCACCTAAATAACTGAAGGTTTTTTGGAAATATTTTTTATTTTTAAAAACTTCTGGACGACTTCACCTAAAGTGTTCTAAGCAAAATCCAACTCATTTTAAAAGCATGATTAAAGAATCACTAGGTCAAAACGGCATGTTCCCCTCTCCCACCAAAAATATCCAATTCTTTTTTCAGATATCAATAAATATCAACAAGATGATTAAGAAGCATAACTGCTTTACCAGGCTCCATCAACTAAACACAGCCCCTCCCCCCAAAAAAACCCCTTTTTCAAATAAGTATATTCCAGACACTCACACATTTAATTAAACAGATTCTTTCTTAAAGATAATGGAGATGTTTTCTCCTTGTCAAATAAGTAATGCATTGTTATTACTTAGTATTCTTTTTTAGTTGGTGGTTTTTATTGTAAGTATTGTTGAATATAAATATTCCTTAGTTAAAATTAATGAGCCAATGAGCTTTTTTCATTCTCATTTTAGACAATGGGGGGAGAGACAGTATGGAAAATACAGAATAACTCGTTGAGAACTTGTTAGGTTTTCAATTAAGGAATTTTATAAAGATATCTTGATGCTGTTCTTAAATTAATTCTGCAACAGAAGCCAAGTGGTGGTTTTTTTTTTTTTTTTTGGTCTTGAATAGTAATGATACAGATTTTCTTTACCAATAATGTATATATTAACTACATTTAATATATCAGATACATTTTATTTCTGTATCTCTAAAGAAAACCTTAGTGCCTGTCAGTGCCTAATGACATCAATAACATTAATTTATTCTGCCAAAGTCATGAATTTACCATTTTCACAACTGAAAAAAAAAATCACAATTTATCTGTGAAACTATTTTGAACAAAATATACGGAAAAACTGGTAATTTTCTTTTGACACAAAAAGTGAAATCTCCCGGTTTTCTGGTCTCTGAATCCGGCATGAATTTGCTGACATTCGGTGCCTTTTTACCTGTTTTTCCTCTCACGTTTAATACCCTATAGAATTTTTAAATTTAAGAATTTTTTTCCAAAACAAAAAACCATTTACAACGTTGAGAAATGTTGTTTCCATATGCCCTCAGTAGCTACTAACTATAAAATACTAAAAGCTCTACAACAAATGACGTTGCTTCACTGAAATCTTTTCAGAGCTTCAGCAAATTAATGCGGTGCTCCTGAAATGGTTTTAAGAATTTTAAAAATATATTTTAAAAACACAAACACGACCTATCCTTTAGCCCTAAAGCACCTCATATACGTTCACTGTAGGGTAGACTTTTTTGCCCCCAGAGTCTGAGCAGAGAACACAAGCCATGAGTAGAAAACATGAAGATTTCGTTGAGCACTCAAAGGAACAAAACTGTTGACGTCTTAACGTTGCTAAGTGTTCTGAAGTTGCTTAATCTACTTAAATTGCTTCAATTCTAGTTGCTTCCATTGTGTCACTAACACCAAAACCCAAACAAACCTCTTCCCTCAGAAGAATGGCGAGCTGAGGGCGGTACTCAGACAACCTGCCTGTAACAGGTGGCCCGGAAGGGCCTGCCGCGCTCCCGCCGCCGCCGCCTGCACTCGGCGCCGCTTGGGCGCCCCCACCCCGTCCGGCCACTTCCGGCCGCCCCCGCCGCGGCCACTCACCCTCCCCGCTCCCCCAAGCTCCCGAGCCCCGGCAGCCTGAGGTGTCCCAGAGCCTTCCCGCTCCCGGTTTCCACTGAGCGCCGCGGGGCCTCGGCACAGGCTGGGAGGCCCTGGAAGAAGCACGTGCCTCTTCTCGAGGCCTAGTGCCCCGGGCGGGAACTCCCGCCGGGCCTCCGCGCGCCCGGCCGCTGGTCCCTCTCTGCCTGAGTACACGGGCGCCGAAGCTTCTGGAAGCCGCCGAGGGGCCAGGCCACGGGGATGCGTCTCACCTACGTGCCCGCAGCCTCGGCCCAAAGTGTGAGGTTCTGGAACATCCCCGACAGAGTTGGGCCAAATAACAAATGCGACGTAATTGAGCCCCAGGGGGTTGAGTACCTTGCTCCGGAGGCCACACGGTTGTCCGAGCGGGTGCAGAGCCGGATCTCGTGGTTTCATTCCACCGCGCAGCCAGGAGGACCGCTGGGCCGCACAGAACCCGCCTCAGGGAGCTGCGGGGGGAGGCAGCCCAGAACCTCGAACGGCCCTGGCGGCGGCTGCGTGAACCAGGGCGGCCCTGGGGAAAGCCAGGCAGGGTCGGCTTAGGAGAACGCCCGGTAGGCCCTGCAGCCTCGGTGCCCAGGCTTGTGCCGCGCGAGCTGGAAGCCTCTTTGCGCCGGCCGGGACTCCCCGGCACGTGTGGGCCCCGCATTCCAGGGGTCCCGGCACACACCGAACCGGCGCGCTGGGTCGCCTTCCGCCGGCAGCGCCGCGGGGCCAGGCTCGGAGGGGCCGTGGCTGCGCCCTCCTGCGGGCCTTTGCGGAGTCGGGGATATTGGGCTTGTTGGGTGGGAAGGCGTGGGCCTACGGAGTCCGAGACGGGCCTACGGAGTCCGAGACGGGCCTACGGAATCCGGAGGGAAGATGCAGCCGAGAGGGCTTCCCTCCAGTCGGGGCTCGTAGCAGTGAGACCTAGCTCGGCGCGGGACCCTGGAGGAGGGGGGCGTTCTCCAAACCCGGCTTCACGTTGTGTTCTCAGGTCTTACACGGAATGAAAAGAATAGGGTGTGTCGGTCACTTCGCAGGAAACTTTTCGTTGTTTCCTTATTTCCTTCCCTCCCGTGGACAAGTTGAGCAGCTTCTGGGCCTTACACCCAGAAGGTTTCAGACCAGAGTATGGACTCTGGGTCTTCTGGAGGATCATCTCACCCCATCCCCACCCCTACCCCTGTCTTCCTCAGGGGAAGGTGGAACCGTCCTTCCGAACCCCCTTGTGTGAGCCAGGAGTCTTCTTCCCCTGCCAAAGTGAAACGCGTCCCTATCGACTTTTCTAGTTTTTGTGTTTGCGTTTTAAAGAAACTTAGCAATACGAACAAAGATATTTTGGCTACTTCTGGCAGGGTCTGAGGGTTTAAAGGGACATCTTAGCACGTGGAAGGGATGACTCGGATTCCCCCGGCCTCCGTGAAGTCACCGGGGACAGCTCAGCAGAAAGGAAGGTCGTCTGCTGCCAACATGCAAGACACGGATCGGTTTTTTGTCGTTTTGTTTTCTTTTCCTTTTTGGCTCAGCTCTGAGAGCATTACAGAGCTATCCTTTCCCGCCTCCCGACCCTCTTCCCCTCCCCCTCTTCTTTCTGGTGCAGGCAATTAGGGTGAAGAAATCAGTGCCAGGCTCCTGCCTCTGAAGAGAAAGGAATTGCTTCGGGAATTGAGTCCTGACACCTGTCTCTGTCCTGGATGGCGAGAGGGGATACGGGGTCAAAACGCCTGGGGGAAGAGGCCGGGCTGACCGGGAGGGAGGGACCCTCCCTAGGAGAACATTTCTTTGGCCTCCAGCTTCACACAGGTTATTAACACGCGGGTTATTAACACGGGGGTTTCCTCTTTTTAGTCCCCTCCACCCACCCAAGACCAGGACCTGGGCTGGAAGCAGAAGAGCAACACTGACAAGCCGTTCATTAATTTGCATTTATTTTCGGGAAATAATGTAGATAAAGGGGGCTGAAGGGGACTGCCTTACATTTCAACAAGTAATTTGCGATCTTCACATCGGACAAATCAAATTTACAAATTACTTTCCCACCTACTGGACGAAAAGGCCAAAGCCAAAACTGATATACAGGCGTGGGTTCTCCGCAGATTTCGGAGAATGAAGGTGCACTAAAAACTCACTAGACAAAACAGGGTTGTTTAAAGAGAGAGAAGCCGACAGAGGAATTGGAACCGGGGTTTGGGGCCTGGGTTGGTTTGTTTTTCCATAATGCTGTATTTTTATTTTTTGTTTTCTTTTGGTTTTGATCTCTTAACTGGAACTGCGACCCTGTGCTTAGACCTGGTGAAGGGCTCACTCCTGCGCCCCAGCCCAGACTAGCCCCCTCCCCTGTACCCTGACTTGGCTCTTGCCTTCACACTCCCAGACCCTCCCGATCCTCCGCGCGCAGCTTCCTGAAACCAAACGATTCTCTTTAATAAATACACAGAGGGAGAAGGTGTGAGAGGGCAGGGAAGCTTTGCAACAACTGAAAAAGTAAAAGCGCCATCGTTTGAGGAAGAGAGGAAAGGGGACAGAGGGAAAATATTTTTTGCTTTTGTTATATATATATGTGTGTATATATATATGCTGTATATATCTTAAAGTTCTATTTCTTGGGCTCTAAGACGAGATATGCTCAGTTCAACCAACAGCAACTAAAAAGTTTAAGTGGTCCCTGGAACGGACCTGACTATATACAGCATTCCCGCCGAAGCGGAAGCCTGAGCCAGTTCTACGCAGGGCGGGGCTGTGCGCGAGAGGCTATGGGTGCGCTCCTCCCTCCGGGCCTCGTCCCAGCGCATCCGGCAGGGGAGGAGGAAACGCCGGGAAGCTCTGGTCTGCAGGCGGGGAGCGGGGCTTAGGGCAGCTGAAGGGGCGGCAGTCTGCACGCGAGAAACGCTTAGTGGTTGTTTTGATTTGGAGTAGAGTATGGGTGCACTCCAACAGGCAGACACATGCCAGTTAGTGACTCCAGTGTCCAGAAAGAATAAATTAGTGTAGGGCTCAAACAGCAAGTCAGAGCGAAGAGCCTCCGAAGGCTGCAAGCCCATAATAACTGTCCAGAAAGACTAGAAGATGGTGACTTAGGAGTTCGTTAGGGGTTGAGGAGGGGAGCACACAGCTCTCCCGTATGGAACTTGAGGGCCAAGCCGAAGCACCGGTCCCCTCATCCAAGGGGTGGGCAGGGTTTGCACATCCCCCAAGCAAGTGGCACAAAGATGAGGGCGGCAGTGCAGCAATGGGCATCTTTTGGGAGCATGAAATTTCAGGTCTGGAAAAGCCGAGGCAAAGGTGGGCAGTGCAGCAGCAGCAGCAACAACTGGACGGGGACCACGGAGGGCGCAGGTAGTTTCGTTTCTTCTTCTCTTCCTCCCACTCCTGGGCTCACAAGACCTGAAACCTCCATGAGGCTTGGTCCTTATAGTCCAGACAGTCAGGCGAGTTGAAGTTGAGTTTCCAAGCGGAGGAAGCGGCGGCGGCGCCAGGCTCCTTGTAATCCAAGCAGTCGGCAGAGTTGAAGGCGAGCCCCGAGCCGCCGTAGCCCTGGTGATGGTGGTGGTGATGGTGGTGATGGTGGCCTGAGGACTGGCTCAACGGGTGGTGCGCGTGGGGATGGTGGTGATGGTGGCTCGCCATGGAGGAGGGTGCCATAGGGCTGAGCTGGTGAGGGTGGTGGTGCGAGTGCATGGGCGCTAGATATGAGCTGCAGTCCACGCCGCCAAAGTAGGAAGAGGAGGGCGCGGGGTAGCCCTGGCCATAGCTGCCGCCCTGGCCGTAGGACATGGGATAAGAGGCTGCGGCAGAGGCGGCGCCTGCGGCTACCGAGCGCTGCATACACGATGCGTTGCTAGGTGCGGCCAGAGGCTCCGGCACCGACACGGAAGCGGGCGCTGAGCCGGGCGAGATGGAAGCCGGACTCCAGATGGACGAGGCAGCCGGCGTACTCAACGACGACGGGACTGCCACCGCCGGGTTCCCGCCCAGGCCTGCAGCCGCCGGATTGGCCGAAGCGCTCGATGCGGAGCTGGAGGACGAGGCGGAACTGGACACAGCGGGCGGCGTGAACTGGCCGCTGCTTTCCGAGCCCGAGCTCTCCCGCACCGGGGACGACTTCTTCTTGGCTGGGCGGCTCTTGGTCCCGCTCCCGCTCTGCTGCTGCTGGCGGCATTTGGCGCGGCGGTTCTTGAACCAGACCTGCAGCGGGCCGGGTGGGGGAGAGCGTGTCAGGGGGAGAGTATAGCTTGCCACTCCCCCGCCCCTTGGACCAACACCCGGCCTGGGATCCGCATCCCTCTCCTATCGACGCCTCCTCCCCTCCCCATCTCCGACCCGGCCAGACCCTGCATTCCCTGCTTCTCCACCCTCCCCCATCCTTCTGCTCAAAGACCCTCCTCTGGCAAAGTAGGGATGTGCACTCCCCCCCCCACCCCCAGCGCAACTCTGCCGGAGGGCGGAACATTTGTGTCTGTCCAGCCAGAAGTTCAGCCATCTCTAAACTGATGCTGTTGGCTGCTTCCCAACAGACCTATGTATGTTTGGAGGCCCTGTCTTCTATGAATAGAGCTCAGTAAACTGCGGAGAGGCACAGAGCAGGCCGTGGAGTGGGGGACAGTCCCCGAGTTTGAGGCCGGAGCCCCTCCGCCCCTGCAGGTCTGGTGCTGGGCAGGGCGAGAATTTGGATGGGAGCAGGAGAAAGGCCAGGAGGCTGAACAGAGGCAGTACTCGGGGGACGAGGGAAGGAAGCCTGGGCAGAATTTCGTTGGACTTCTTGGCTCCAAGTGGGGAACCAAATAGGACAGTCATAAAGTTCTCACTCCTCTTGGAAGGCCCCGGTACAAGACATGGCATTCCTGTTCTCTCGAGCCTCTGGGGGGCGGGGAAGGCAAGATAAAAGGCCTTTGAGGAGAGTTCTGAGTTATAATCCGAACAGTATTTTCGGGTCCCTTTCATCGCAAAAACAGAAACAGCAAAGCTGGTAGCCAGGTTTTGCGTTCGGCATCCTCTCCGGGCAAAGGAAATATCTAATCAAACTGGCGCCACCCGTGGGGCGCACTCCCAGACAGGGCACCAGGCTCTGGCCAAGCCCCACTCTTCCATTTCCAGGATCCCCGGGATACAAGGCAAGGGCGGAGGAAGAATTCAGGACCCGGAAGGAAACTGCCAAGTCCTGGGGCGGCCAAAGCGTCAGGGGCAAGTGTCGGGTTCTCAGGGCACGTTACCTTCAGGAGCCTCGCTTGTCCTCCGGCAATCCTAAAAGGGACTTTGGATAGCAAAGGCGCCCCGGGGCCAAGGGCGGAATCCAGGGCTCTAAGCTAGCTCCTCTAACTTTGGCCCCTCTGCCAGGCCCGGCCCAGCGCTAGGGGGAGTCTGAGAGGGGCTACCCAGACTGTAAGCCCGCCCCCACACCAGAACCCCCCTCCTCAGGCCCTCTCCAACTAGCCCCAGCACCCCACCCCCGACCCTGAAGTCCCCCGAGCGCGCGCACCTGGACTCTGGACTCTGGCAGGTTGATCTTGAGCGCCACCTCCTCGCGCATGAAGATGTCAGGGTAGCGAGTCTTGGCGAAGAGCGCCTCGAGCACGTCCAGCTGAGAGCGCGTAAAGGTGGTGCGCTCCCGTCGCTGCTTCCGCGGGGTGGCTGAGGGGAAACGTGGGGGCGCGTCGGGTCAGTGGTGGCCACGCGGACTCGCGCTAGAGGACGCGGACCGGCCCCTGGCAGGCCCTGAATCAGGCCGTTGCAAAAGAAAGCCGAGCTCCGAGCAAAAACAACTCCCCAGGGAGGCCGAGCCTGACAGCCACAGGTGGGAGAAACTGCATGTGTGAGAGACTGGCAGCCAGTGTCTCCGGCACTCCAGGGCTGCCCCCTTCCCTGCCTCTCAGAGGTTAAGAAAGGAAGAGAAGTTATACAATCTTTCTTCCTTCACTGCCCCCCTCCCAACACTCTCCCTGGCTGGAAGGTGGGGAAGGGGTGTGCAGAAACACGTCCTGGAAAACACTTTCCGAGGGAAAAAATGGGGGTGAAGGAGTGGAACCTAGAAAAGACAGCCAGGATTCGGCTCAAGTCGTCCACATCAACACTGCAAAAGTTGGTGCAGGCCACCCGTCTAGAGGACAGTTTAATTAGGGAAGGAGAATTCCCCCTCCTCAGCTCAGCCAGTCGCTTTGCATAAGGCAAGCTCGGCCCTTCCTCTCAGGGCCTAGTAAGTGTCCAAATTCCTCATTCAATGTTGGGGGTAAAGGCATAGATCCTCTCTCTCCCTCTCTCTCACACACACACACACGCACGCACGCACACACACCACCCATGAGAAATCGAATCCGTGGGTAAATGCGCCCTGTGCTGGCAGTGGAAGCACAACGGGAGACAAGGTGCCGGTGTGGCCAGGCAAAGAGGGTTCACGTCTCACGTTTTTGCCGCCCCGGCCGTCCTCACAGACCCGCGATTCTGCCCTGCGAGCCTGCAACGTGCCCTGCACCGTAAGCAGACTAGGCAACCGGTTCCCTGGACCGATCCACGACAAAGTTTGTGCTTAAACCCGAGAGGCTGGGGATCCCCAAGATTTGCAGGGGCCGGCGGCGGGGGCCGGTGCTCACCCGGATAGCCCACGGAGGGGTGTAGAAGGTCCATAGCCGGCCCGGCTAGGCCCAGCCCGTTCATGCCGTATGGGGGTTGTTTGAGGTAAGACATCATGCTAACAGCTGGGTGGAGGCGCCCCGAAGGATCCAGGGGGCCGGGGCCGGGCGCAGTGCGGGGCTCCCACTGCGCAGTCCTTCAAGCTCTGTTGCGTCTGGGGGCCCGGCCTATGGAGACACGAGACACACGGAAACCGTCATTCCTAGCCATCACATCTTCCTGGTCTTGTCCGAGGCAAGGAGTTACAGGATGGGGAAGGGACGCCGGTTATGGAACTGTACAGGGCAGTCAACTCGGCTCTATAAGGCCTTAGCCCAAAGACCACAGCTTCCTTGAAAAGTAAAATAGCTGGATCATGATCACCTCTTTTCGGGCTCGGGATGGGCCAGACACTCATAGGGGGACACTAGGAGTGAGGAGAGGTTAAAGTCAGGGCCAAGCTTGGGAGGTCCGAGCCTGAACCGCAGAGTCGGCTAGGTCCCAAGACTAGGCAAAATTCTGGTCGGGTGGGAACGGGCCTCACACCGCACAAGAAAACATTTGCTCGGCCCCCAGGCGGCAGGAGACCCAGAGCATGAGGCGTTGTTTCAAACGTTTTTGAAAGTGGGACGCACAGGTAGACTCCGGAGAGTCCAGGTGAGGCACTGCGGAGGGCTAGCGCACCTGAGCCTCTCCGGGACGCATTGCCCACTTGGGAGAGTGCGACCTGCCAAAGTCTCCTTGGCTGGGTCCTGGCCCTAGAGCCTACAGCCGCCCTTCCAGTTGACTTCTCTGTGCCCAGCCGCTGAAAGGCTGCTTACCCGGAATCCCACCCACACCTCGACCACAGACAGTTTCGAGCCCAGGTCCCGCAGAAGCGACCAGAATGGGTCACTGTACAGGTTGCGGTTCTAAGATGCCGCCCGAGGTCACCGGCGCCTCGCCACAGCCGCAGGCCGTTTTTCGTCAACGCAAGCCGGTCCTGACTGCGGACAATGGGGTCCCGGCCGGGGTTGAAAGGTGACCAGCCCAACGCCCCAAGTGTCTAGCGGATTTGGGTGCCTGAGTGCAGCAGGTCCGGTGCGCTCCCCGCCCATCCTACTAGCTGAACCCGCGGCCGCAAGACCCGATCGAGACTAAAGAACTAGGCCTCTGAGGCGTAGCTCGCTCTGACCCGGGCTGGAAGGTCGACGCCTGGCTTCCACAGCTGCCCCCAAACTGAGGCGCTACAATCAGGGGTCAGGAAGTGGCGCTGGAGGTGTGGGTCTGAGACCCCAGAGGACCTGTCGCTTTACCCCGCTTCAAGGAACTCAAAGCAGACCTGGGACCCGGGCTAGAGAGTTTAGGGAAAGAAAGAAGTTAGAGCTAAAGAAGCCTCCCGCTCCCGTCCCCACGGGACCTGGGCCGGGAGAACCTAGTTTGCAGGAAAGGCGACAGAAGGGAAAGAGCCTGGGCTCTGGGGCCGAAAGATAATGGGACTCAGCCGCGGCGACTCTTCTAGGCTGCTGCGTGAGTTTTCAAAGACTTTCTTCAAACTTATCACTTCAGCTCGGTTACTTCGGAGGAGGCGGGGGAGGGGCGCGGGGCCGCAGCAGAGCTCCGGGGTCCTCAGCGCAGCAAGAGGGGAGCCAGGTCGCCTCCCAGCCCCGCCCACGTGCCGGGGACCTGGGAAGCGGGGACCCGTTTGAGGACGGGGAGGCAAGAGCAACCGACGCATTCCCAGAGTCCCGGGCGGCTCCCGGCTTTCTCCTTACCTGCCCTCAGCTGCCGGGGCCGCTCACCATCTACCTCGCACCCTCACACAGACCTTCCGGGCAGCCAACCTGCAAAACAGAGCAACACAGGAATTACCCGCCGGGTTGGGCGGTTGGTCTAGGACCCCCGGATTTCTTTCTTTCCCCAACTTCCCTCCTCCCTTTCTCTTTCTTTCCAGTGGCTTTGTGCGTGTCCCTCCAGGTTTCACTTTATTGCACACACACACTTTGTTTGCAGAGCCCTACACGCTCCCGAGACACTGCCTCGCCTGGGACCGCGCCGAGGGGCCGCAAGGAGGAGGGTGGGGTTAGAGGGGCAGAGCTGGGAGGTGGCTCGAGGTTGCCGTGGCACTCCGTGCAGCGTGGAGGCGGTGGGGGCTGGGGAAGCCCCGCAGAGGCACTTCGCAAACTAAATAAATCAAGCGATTTACCTTGTCGGAGTGGCTTGTCTGGCCTGGTTGTTTAGGTGATTGGAAATGTAGCCTGATGAAGATTGATCACCTTTCTAATGCCCTCCCCGGGTATGTGAACGCGAGGTGAGTGCGTAACCGGGCTAGGCTGCCAATCCCTGGCCCCGCGCGGGCTGAGTGACAGGGAGCCGGGCAATGGCAGCACGAGCCGGGGGTTACCTCCGCGCGCCCCCGCCCTCCCCCGCCCCCTGCACCCCGCCCTCACCGCCCGCCTGCCCCGCCCCGGTCGCGCGCTAACTCCGGGGCTCGACTGGCGGCAAACGCGGCGCAGAGCGACGCGAGGAAGAAGAGCGCAGCGCGGGAGCCCAGGCCGTGGAGGGGGACGCCGGTCCCGAGGCCGCCCAGGGGCTCCCCGCCCTTCTCTCGCCCTTTTGGCGCCCTGGAGGGAGTGGCAGGAGGCGAGGTGCTGGAGAACCGGTTCTCTCGCTCTCCCGCGCGCCACCCAGCTCGGCGGCCCGGTGGGCGCGACGACCCGGGAGCCGCGGGCTGGAGGGGAGCGGGCCCCCGGCCCCTCTCCCGGCGCCGCGGGCCCCAGCGTCTTCATCCACCGCGCCACCACCCGCAGAGGCACGCCGCGGGCGGCTCGTGCTGGCACAGGCTACTTTGCCGAGCGCAGGAGCAGCTACCAGTGCGCAGATCCCGCCTCGGCGCCTCAGGACTCCCGCGCCCGCGAGCAGCACCCGCAGGAGAGGCACGGCCACTTACCTGCTCTTCGGCGTCTCCTGGTGTTCCCAGTCCCCACGAAAGGTGTTTGCAAATCCTAAACGCTTCTTTTGAAATGTTGGAGCCCAGAGTCCCCTCTCCCTTAACACACACACTACTTCTGAATCGAAAGGTTTGGATAGGAAACTTTCTCTCTCACACTGTCCCCTTCCCCTTCTCCTTTTACAAGGGATAATTTGGTGGAAAACGTGGCCACAGACCCCCTGCCCTCAATTTCTTTCCTACATGCCGCAGGAGCCTCCTTGAAGCGATCTCCCCGTATCGTTCGTACTGGCGAAGCCCATTTCCCAATCGAACAAACTTCTCAAACACGTCTACCTGGATGGACTTGTCAAAGCGCAAAAAAAAAAAAAAAAAAAAAAAAAAGTATTTTCGCCCCAGCACTGAATAAGGCAATTCTTTTAAATGGCACCTCCTCCTGAATATTAGGCACTTTACTCCCTTTCGAGGAATTCCTACCGCTTCTTCCTAATCCCCCCTCCCCTCCACCTCAACAGGCGGAGTGAAAAGTTTGAACGGGAGTAAGTGTGAGGGCGAGTCAAGGAGCCACCGGGCGCTTCGCGGTGGGGAGCGCGGGCGCTGCGGGGCCGCAGGGTCGGGCACCGAGAGCGGACCAGGCGCGGGGCGAGGAGGTGGAGAAGGAAGGGGGAGCCCGCTGAGTGAAAAGGGGCCGCGGCCGCCGCTCTTCAAAGTGCTTCCCCCTCCCCCAAGCGACACTTTCCTTTGGAGTCCGAATAAAATACGGTAACAGAATATGATGGAGGGCACACTGTTTCCTTAACTGCTTCTCAAAGAACCCGGGAGATCTTCTTAGGACCTTTAATAAGGCTTTGGTCGGTCCTTTTGTTGATCTCTCAAAATCAACTCCTTCTAATTGAAGTTGGAGCTGAAAGCGAGCTAATGTTCAAAGAAAGTGGCCGCCAGGCTAACGAAATTACATTTTTTTTTTGACGATGAGGGAACATCTAATCAAAGGGGCAAACGAGGAGGGGTGGGAGTGGGGAAGTATGAAGGAGAAAAGGTTTTACAAGATCCTTCTCTGGTTCACAAAAGTCGGCGACACGGGCGCTTCTCTCCAGAACAAAGACACCGCGGCCCATTCACAAAAGGGAGAGAAAGAGAGAGAGAAAACAATAAAAGAACGGGAGAAAAGGAAAAACATGAACAAGAAAAAGACAACAGGAAAAGAAACTGCGCAGAGCGCAGCGCTGACCCGAGTGGGGACACACCTTTGGCTCGCGCAGGGCCCCGCGGGGAATAGTCCGCGAGGCCCAAGACTCCGAGCCCCCGAAATGTGCAGAGATTTAAGGAAAAAAACGAAATACACCCCCGCTTTCGGTTCTGGGGAAAGGCGCGGGCTGGAGCGCACTAGTGTGAGGGGGAAGAGTATGCCGGCGCCGTGGGGTGAGCTTCGGCGGCACTGCGTCCCTAGCCCGGCGCTACCCCGGCCGGGGCCTGCGCGCTGTGTGCCTGGGTTAGCCCTCCCAGGCCTGGGTGCGTGCCCTGTCCCAGTCCCGCAAACTCTCGCACTCCCGCCTCTTCCCGGCCCCGTTTGGCCTGCAGCTGCGGCGCTGGGCCGAGGTCCGGCGCGGCGAGGTGGGGCGGCAGTGCGCGCTGGAATGTGCTCAGGCGGTCCCCAGGGCCCGCCAAGCGGGAGCCGGGCGCTCTCGGTTCCAGATGCTGCCGCGGTCTCGGGGAAGTTGGGAGGTATCAAGTAGCACGATTTTTCCCCCCTAATGCGAGTATTTATCTAATCCCAAATTGCAGGCGAATATTTTTAATGCTCAACCCATAAAACCCCGGGATAAAGAGAGAAGAGGGGAGAGGGAGGAGAGTGGAGACGGGGGAGACTGAGATGAAAGTTTCTTGTATGTGGCGTTAAGGACTGAGGCGGCCGTCGCTAGGCAAATATCCAGGTGGGAGAGACGCTGGGCCAGAAGCCTCGACCGTTCCAGCAACGGCCGCAGCTCGGGGAGGGGAAGAGGGGGCCTCGCCCGGGGAGGGCCCGTGGACTCAGCTCGAGGGCCCCGGGCCGGGGAGGAGGCGTGGGAGCTGGGCCCTGGCTTTAGCATCCAGGTGACCTCGAGGCCGGGCCAGACTCTGGAGGACACTTGGGACAGGGGGAGGGGTTTGGCTCCGGGGCCCTGGGATCCTGGCCAGGGGCGGAAGTTCTGCACCGGCCCGCGGGCTGTGCCCAAGCCAGCCCGCTGCCAACACTCCTCCTCCTCCTCGGCGACCCCCGGGCCCACAGCTTCTTTTGCCGTAGCGCGGGCTTTCGGATTGCCGGCCTCTAGGCGTGCTGGGCTCGCGCCTGCGCCCGGGAGGCAGCCTCTGGGCACCACGCGACGAAATCCGGATGCGGCGCCCTCGCCGCGGGCCTGACCCCGATGGTCCCCGGGGGCCGCGCTCCGCCGCCGCTGCGGGGCGTGCGGGCGCCACAGAGCAGCCCAATGGAAACCCCGCGAGGCTCGGGACTGAGAGGCAGGAGGGGCAGGGAGACGGGCAGCAAATCTGGGGCTCGCGAAGGATTGTCACTTGGCAGGTCGCGAGCGGCTTGGGGGAGCCGCCTCTCTGCGAGGCTCCGAGAGAGGGAATGTTCCCCGAATCCGAATCCTGCATAAATGGAGTAGGTGACGCCGGTCACCCAAGCCCCAAGCTGCTCCGGGCTGATGGTTTTCGTCTGCCGGTTTCCCTGGGGTTAGGGCCGGGATCTGAGAGCTTCCCCAGGGAGCAGTAGCTCACTCTGTTCTCCTGCTCTAATAAAGAGGGCAAATACCCGATTTCATTTAGTTCTGATAACTTTTCAATAACTTCTTAAAATCCTTGTCGTGAAGAAATTCTACCGTAGGAAGCTTTTATCATTTTGAAAGACTGGCGGCTGCATAGTTTTCGAAAGGAATTTGTGTGTATTGGTATAAATATTTGTCTGTATATGTACATATATGTATATGTGTAGATATGTATGTATGATCTAGGGTAACCTATAAATGCTAGTGGACTGTTTTCTCTGTCTCCAGACTTGTTGAACGAGCTTTCTTTGTTTCAAGACACCTCTGTAGAGGAGTGATGGAAACTACCATAAAATCGCCAGTTTTTTCTGTAGCTTAGAACTTCTGGTTGAAAGTTCCCTTTCCCTCATCTCATACACACACACCTGCACACACTTACCCTCCTCCTCCCCTCCAACAATAACCCTCTTCCTTTCACTTCGGCATCTACAGTCTTGCCGGTTATCAGAAGTCATAGTTCTTCCTCATATGAGTGCAAAATTATAACAATGGAAAATTACATTTTTTTCAGTGCTGTGGAATCACAAATTTCCTCAAATCATTAAGAGATGACCCTCTAAAAGATGATAGTTTACGTTGCTTAAGAAAATATGACTAATTGCTTTTCAATTCGCATTCGTGTGTCAGCAGGGCCCCTCTGGGGTGGTGTAAACTTATTCAGCTCCAAATACAGCCCAGTATCCTGCCCTGCATTCAAAAGGACCATTTTTCCACATGAAAAGTCTTATGAATACAAAAACTTCTCCTCAAGTTTTCATTGCAAAGAAGTAGCAGCAGTGTTTAAGGTAAGAAAGTTTCTGCTTTTATTGAAAATTTATATATGACTCAGTATTGTAATAAATAAACAGATAACCATTTTCACAAAAAAATGACAGCGCTATGCTAGAGAAGAAAATATTAATTGGAGGATTTACTCATAATGGCAAGACAGACTTTTATCAATACAGAATAAAAACACCATTCTTGAGCCAATTTTGAGACCCAACAAAATGTAGGAACCAAGCTAGATGTAATAAATAATTATCCAGAGAAAAAGATGGCGCATTCTCAAATGATAAGACTGTCTTTGTAAAGTGATGCATGTCAATTAATCCCATCCTTACAGCTCACTTCAAATCACAGGACTTGTTTCAGGCTACGTTAAAGGGCCATCCTCCGAAGAAAGCAGAGGAGAAGTACCCTATTATCTTCATAGTGAAACGCAAAACAACTGCAGAAAATCCCACTGGTAAATAGAACACAGTTTAATAAGTAAATTGAAGATGATCTAACTATAAAATTTAGGTAACAGACTCAGTGTTACATATGGCAGGACTGGAAAAAAATCATTCATGACATTTTCCTTATCCCTCCCTCTTAAGCCCCCTCCCACCCCTCATTATGCTATTAACAATAACAACAACAACAAAAATGTTTTAAAATTTTCCTCCATCAAAAAATGAGGGAAAATAATGAGGGAAGAGTTTTCTTTTCTTTCTTTTTTGAACAGTTTCTTGAACACTCCTAATACCAATCACTCACAAGATGTCTGTGCAATCTATTTTACATGATTTCAAGGAAATGATTAACTCACACACACACACAATCCTTAAACAAAGCTATTTCGGAGTTCTGTACATTGTCTGGAAAAAAGGGAGGAAAAGAGGTGGTGGTAGTGGTAAAGAAGTACAATCCAGCCAAACAAAATGTTAAAAGTTTTAAATCAACAACGAGAATGACTTTTTCTGGTCTGGGGACCCAAGACTAATAAAATGTTGGTCAAGATTGTGGTCTGGCTTCTATTGCAGAACACATTTCTCTTCTTTCTTGGCCATCTTGCCTTTGTTTTGCTCCAGAGTTCGCTCCAAATGCTCGTCTTCTTCTTCGGCCCTGGAAGTCAAACAGGAAACCAAATTATTTTTCTTCTTGGAGCGCAGAGCGGCACTCTCCTCTCGCCCCGCATTCCGAGCCCCAGAGGGAACGGGGTTCGCGGGGCCAGCGGGAGGCTGCCTCGGCCCACCCAGGACCTCTGGACTGAACTTTCCGAAAACTTCTCGGCCCCTCAGCAGGCGTCAGAGCCTCGACCCCGACCCCACCGCCCACTTACTGCTTCTCCTGCGCGTCCAGGTCCCTGACGAGCGCATCGCGCTTGTCCACTAGGGCCACCAGCTCATCCAGCAGGAGCTGCTCACGTCGCTTCTGGGCCTCGGTCTTCTGCCAGTCTGCAGGGGACGGGAGGCTCCTTACCCACCCGGTCCCCCACCCCACCCTGCCCTCCCCTTCCCGCCTTTTCCAGTTCCCTTTTATTTCTCTGCAAACCATATTAAAGAGCCACTAGCTAGTGTTTCACGGAGAGTTTGGCCGTTGTGGTGAGGATTTCGCCCCTAAAACCCTACTTTCTAAGTATTTTCCATAGATGGAGACGGCTACGGGCTGGGCTGGAACCTGCAAGAGACCAGGTGTGCGCCGGTGGCCAGCGGAGGTGCGCACCTGATGTCAGCCAAAGTGGGGGAGGGAGAGCTGGAGGCCCAGAAGAGGTCGGCCCGAGCGGTGAGGGGGGAATGTGGGTGAATGAGGAGGCGGGAAGCAGAGATGGGCGATAAAATCACCCTGAAAAGGCTAGAGAATCTGCCTGAGAACCTATCCTCCTCCCCCACCCCCATGCTCACCCCATACAGCCCATTCTTCGCTAATTTCCTCTTCGCTCTATTTTAGCAGTTGGATGTATCTCACACTGGGCGCCATATGCTTCACAATAACTTTAAAAGTAGTGAATCGGCTAATTAGCATTTTTCTTTGAAGTAAAAAATAAATTTGCTCTGCAACATTACACTGCAGCTCTCGATCGCATCACAGCCAGTTTTCTTTTGGAGAGGTTTGCTGCGTGGTTTCAAATCAAAGCACTTTTGCAAAGGAAAAATTACATACTTCTTTTTTGAAACCCCGATTGGAAAATCCGATGGCCAGTGCTCCTTCCATGGGAAGGGGCAGTTTTTTGAAGGTTTTAGGCCCCAGTAATATATTTCCTAATCATTGCTGGTCTGATAATTTCCTTAAGATGAGCAGCAGTTTCGTTTAATAAAAACAGGACCAAATCGAACATTTAAAGCACTTTTGAAACCAAAGCCAACTGCTCTCTGGCCAGACTGTAAGGGCTTGTAGCTGTCAGTCAACCCCCAGTCTACCCCGCCTCCCTCATTAGGAAGGTAAACAATGAAAAGAAGAAGTAGATGATGAAGCAGATAGCCGAACAAATGAGGACCTAGAGGGAAACAGGACACCAGCTTAAAAAAAAAAAATACCCTGGCCACTGACTCATGTAGCCCCCTCCCCCAGCAAATGCACTTTCCAAAAAAGAGAGAGGAGTGCAATTCTTTCTGGTTTCTCTCTTCTCTCTCCATTGCCCTGGGCAATCATGTTAAAACTCACATGGCTGGTGCTTATTCAGATAAACCCAACAATGCACACCGCTGGTTACCATGTGAATCTTCACAAACCACACAAGAATGTGCTGGTTCAAATCCCCCCGACCCCCTCCAAAGCAAAATTTATTCAAGACAGCAAACTGCTCAGCAGCTTTATGAAAGCAAATGGAGCTAGAGGGAATTCTATCTTGTATTTACAAATTAAAAATTAGATGCATCATCATGCAATAAAGGTTAGAATAGCAGCAAAAAGCTAGAATAATTTATTCTATTTTATCACTATTCCTTTCATTACAAGCTCGAATACATATACACATATATATTAAACATGCCATATATTAATTACCCACATTCGATACAAAACAAATAAGTACATTAAATAATTGGTCACATTACATTCTTATTTAAAAAGAAGTGAAGTATTCTATTGCATAGAGAGGAATAAAGAAACTATTGCTATGGAAAGTTTTTTTCTTAATGTAAGAATTTAAAAAATAATAATGAAACAGCAAAATTGGAGAAAAGCCATATCTATCACAATTTTATTCCTTGGATTTAAATGCAACTGAGGTCAGGAATGCTGGACAATTTTCTCATCTGGTTCTTGTTCTTAATCAGTTTCATTCTACACAGCAGATAAATTAATAGACTCTCCAGGTTGGAAAGATCTTAAAGGTCATCTAGTCTAATTTCAGGTAACTGTAGTTCTAGAAATATTAACTCAGAGAAAAACCTGCTAAATTTGTAAAAGATTTGTAACTAAATTTTATAATTATTAAGATTACCAATTTTGATGAATATGGATTTTTCCATTTCCAACCTCAAGAAATCATTCTGATTATAAGCTTAATTTATAATTCTTTACTTCCAAAACATTTTGATAAGAGCTTTACTACTGGGAAATAAAATTTCTCTACTGTAAACTTAAAAAATATAATTAAGTTGAAAATTACAAAATCTTTTAAAGAAAAAATAAATTTTAATGACACATAATCTTCTTGATTAAATTATTCCTTCCCTATACTTGACCAGTCACTTTTAAGGTTTTAATTAATAATTAGAAATATCAAGATTTCTTTAATTTTTTAAAAAATAAGGTTTTAACAATATGGATAAGAGAGGAAACAATTTTATATTTTTAATCCATAAAGTATTGAATAATGAAAAAAATCTTAACCTTTTCCTAGCTCAATAGTGACATTTCACATAACTGTAACAAAAACATTTTAAAATTATGTATATTTAGGTAATTTTCATCATCTCACAAATTTAACTGACATTAGAATTTTAAATGTTTCAGCATAAATTTATAGGATTTTTCATATTAAATTTGTCATTACTACAATAATATCTATCTACAAATAAATAGTCAAATTGTGGAGAAAATAGCTATGTGCAGTGAGTAGATTTTACACTAGCAAAACTACTTTTACTTTGGATTTGCTTTCTCACAGGAGTAAATTTATATACATTCACACACATATTTGAATGCTAATTTGGGAAATTAAGTAAACTATTTTGATGA
This sequence comes from Kogia breviceps, assembly GCF_026419965.1. NCBI lineage: Eukaryota > Metazoa > Chordata > Mammalia > Artiodactyla > Physeteridae > Kogia > Kogia breviceps. Next base: position 50,634,538 of record NC_081320.1, read on the forward strand.
TTAAAAAAAATTTGATAACACCTTTAAAATTGATCAAGATTCACATTTGTATGTTCAAGGTCTACATTTAAATATTAAAAAATCCCTCTTTAAATAGCTTCACTTAGATGTAATATCATGTTTTAAAAGCCTGAATGCAAGTTTATATGTTACTTGTTATACATTTTAAGAAAGGATTACTCACCTATAACAGCTAGCTAGATGCACTGACTTTGGCTTGGACAGACTACCATGTGGGTTCTGATTAATTTAAAGATTCCAGTGTACTTTTGCTACAAAAGCCATATCCTCTCACAACAAATAGGATTAAGTTTTGATGCTGCATTTGAGCCAAAGTGTTAAAATAAAGAGATTCTGTTTATGTCTATCTGCACTGAGCTGTTTTGTTAATCTAAAAAACTCTTTTTTTATATATAGGGCCAATTATTCATTCCCTGATTCAGTTTATTTGCTGAAGTTGATAATTACCTTGGAAAAAAGGCAAAAGAAATACCTATAAACACTTTAATAGAAAGGACCTAAAGTTCTTGTAGTAAACCTTCAACCTTGCCACTATAAATAAGCCTGGCACTTTGATGAAAATTAACACTAGTTTTGTAAAGAGCACATTGGGGGATTGCAGTCAAGTCTTATCTTTAGTTCCAGTCAACTAGCAATCCTGAAAGAGTTTGCATCATCATCAGAGCAGGCCATTTGATAGGATTCTACCGCTGTACCTAATCAATCTATGGAAGACTGTGGCTGTGCTGTGTAACAAAGCTAAAATAGATTTACAAATGGGGTTTTAGGGGATAAGCTCCTCCACAGGATTACATATTGATTTTAAATATAAAAAGCTTATCATATAAGCCATAACTACAAAAATAGTGAACCTATGCATAAATCCCTTTAGAAGAGCACCCACTTCAAACTCTAAGCCAAGAATAAATCAAGATGTACAAAATCCTAGAGAAGATCCATTTCTTGTGCAGAAAATGAACACACCACTTTCCAAAAGCCCACCCCAATGTGTGCAGAAATGAATTTATCTTTCCTGAGGGGGCATTAAATAATCTGGAACAAAAAAACGATAGGAAAAGTATCTGAAAGATGCTTGTTAGCTTAAGGGATCCTACAACTTAGCTCAGTAGAGTGAAACTCCTGCAATGAAAACACCTCAGGGAAAAAAAAAAAGGCCAAAGTGATTATGGATTCTCAGAAGAATGGATATATTGAATGTTATTATTATTATTATTATTTTGCTCTCAAACCAAGTTGTTAATACTTCTTTCACTGGACTATGACTATTAATATTCTGTGCTTTTCTCCTAGTTAATGGTTGCAGTAGCAGATTATTCAAAAATATTTTAGTGTATTTATCATGAAAACCATCTTATGGCTACTAAGTAGAAGAGGTGGGAAAGAAAAGAGGAAGGGGCTTTAAAACAAAGGAAAGCAAAACAAAACCAATTAGTGTTGCCTGTTCATGTGTTTTTCTGTGGTGTTTTAACACTCTGAAAGACTGCTGAATGTGTGTCCATTCTAAGGGCTGGCTCAGAGGATACTGTCTTCAAAGAACTGATGATCACGATGCTCAGTATCTCTCTAGGACAGCCAAGGCCACATATTGGCCAGGCTAATGGGACAGGCCTCTCTCTGAGAAAGTGTCTTTATTTGTAATCAACAGGCTACTTCTTTTCTCAAGTCTCTTTTCCCCCTCAACCAGCAACAGAAACTGGCTGAGAGATTGAAGGCACAATCACATATGGGACAATAGTATTAATTAAAAAATAAAACAGAACAAAACCACAAAAAATTAACTATTGTATTAAAAGTGTCTGAAAAGAAAAACATTAATTTTTTTTCTCTTCTTCAAAAATATTACTTTCTACTGCTCTTCCATGTATACAAGGGGAGCAGGCAGAAAAATGTTAGATTATTTAAGACTGTAGGTCTATTATATAGGGATAGGATGGTCAATGAAACTGGGATATTTTATATGTATTATGGCCTTCCTTTAAAGATGGTACTATTTGGTAATAACACTGGTTTTGGGATAGAAGCAATATCTGCCTTAAAGGTCAACTGTATTGTATCAAGCTGTATCTTAGGGATTATTTAACTTACTATACATGAGAAAGTAAATTTTTAAACATTGTAATACTCTGTATTGAGTATAATATATAATTAATCTATAAAGAATAAATTGTATAATGAGTTATACATACTATATACAAACACATTTTATATTATACATACATATATATATACCATATAAATAGTATTTGCTATACCTACTTTTCAAATGACTATTTAGCTTTCCAATCTCTTTTAAAGACTATACCATGACTACAAAAATTATATCAAGAGGAAAAACACCATTTAGTATATTTGTACATTTTATTCAGTGGCAAGTTTCACAGAACTTCTTAAATAATTTTGTCAAATTTTATAGTCATTGTTAGTGATATAATTTGATAGCCACTTGAAGGAAATTAGCTATCTGAAAGCCTTTTAAATAAAGTAAATCTAATTTCTAAATTAGGATATACAAATGTTGTTAGTCATATTTATCAAATGAGATTAGGAATATAAAAGTAAGAATAAAACTTCTATAAATGTATAAGATACAACTTAGATAAATAGCATGTATTTTATTTACTAACAATATTAATTAAAATATTTAAAAACTTATGGTTTCATTTGTCTTTCTCTTACAAACTTAAATTCCCAGTTTCTGAACTAATTAGAATTGACTTCTTATGGATCAGGTAACTTATCAGGTGAAGAAAGAAATTACAATGGACAGTCAATGCGTTAAGAGGTCAATATAGAATAGTAAAATCCACTTGCATTGATTAGACAAAAGGTCCATTTTACAGAGCCCAAAGGATTAGCTTTTCAGTGGACATCTTTGAACTCTAAGACATTTTCAACTAAGAGGTATATGGAGGACAGCATTCTAAAATAGTAAGAATTTTAAAAAAATAAGCATATATAGTAAATGCCATAGTTAAGCTAGCTGATGTTTATTGATATTATGAACCATGCTTAGGATTATTATATATGTAATTCATTTAAAATCTTTATATAAAGTGTAAAAGTGTTGCATTTATCTCATATGCTGGAATCTTTGCCTGATTATTCACTTAATAGGAGCTGGAATTTTAAGAACTATAGCAGACTGGACAGTTACATATTTGTGTTGACATCAATTAAATATTAAGGTAAAATTTAGAGTATGAACATGAAAAATCAAAATGATAGATCTTTCTCAAACCTCTTTACCTTGCACATAGCAAAATGTAATGAAATCATTTAACTAGTTATATTTTCCATTTAACAGACATTTAAGCTTACAGACAAAAGTTAAGACAATTTTATGTTTAATAGCAAGCATAACGATGATCTGAATTAGGGTCCTTAGGTTTTACATGACTATTGGTTTCTGACTCTAAGGCATTTATTTGCAATTCCTGTAGGTCCTTAGTCAGACCACACCTAGTGAGACCAGAAGTGTATTACACTCTTTAAATCTCTTTGACAACTGACACCTCAAACACCTCATTTGGCCATGGCATCTCTTACCTTCAATGGCTAGCATTGCCCGCAATTCCCGATTCAGCAGCTCATATCGTCGCTCTAAATCATGTTCTTTTTCCCTAGGCAAGTTGCAAAAGTTCATCAATATGCTAATTACTAAATCATTAAACACTTAAAAGAACCTTTAGGTTACATTGATTTTAGGACTCATAACTGACTGTTCTCTTTAACTTTAAGCCACTCAAAACAAATGATACACAAACCTAAAACCTTCCTCAGGTTGAATATTTAATAGTGCTATTTTCTCCTTCAATTTTGAATTGCACAGAAGTATATTTTAATCTGTGGATAAGTAGCCTCAATCTTCAATGCTTCTTGTATTAAGTGCCAGGTATAAGGTTATTTTGTAGAATATTTGTCATAATTTGCAATAAACACTTTTTTGTCTAGAACTCCGTGTGAAAAGAGTACAAGAAACATGAAAGTACCACCAGTGAAAATTTAATATAGAGACAATTAAAAAGGCAAGATTAGTTAAGTTCTGCACTTCTTCATAACTCCTTTATCAAGTTCAGGCATGGCAGAAATGACAAAAATAGAGGTTTTCACTAAAATAAAACATGTAAGCCTGCTTCTTCCCACACTAGGTGGCATAATATAAGAACATTGTTAGTGATAAAAGGGAACAAGCATTAAGTCCTATATGAACTAAATGCTAAAGACTGAAAATGCTTACATTTGGTCTAGTCTCCATTTTACTGTAATTCTTGCAATCATAAAAAGGTCACTTCTGTGTAAATTATTAATCTTTTATCCTAAATTTAGGGTAACATCATTTGTAGAATACAAAGTTACTTGTCCTTATTTTAATTTTTAACTGAAAATTTGATGTTAAATAAACTTCAATTTTATTTCTTTTCCCACTAAATATAAACCAAACATCCTTTTTGTGCACAAGTGATTTCTTAAACACAAAAGTTGTTTATATTACTTGGCTTTCTATATAATAAATACATTTTTTCAGTATCTAACACTCTAAAATTCTTACTCTTCAGATAAAAATTGGTTATATACTATTTTAAATTTTATTTTTATATAAAATATAATCTCTAAGGAAAGAACAAAAATTAAGCCTAATAAGTATGAAACCCCCAAAAAAGACAATGATGGAAAGCCTAAGATTAATCAATGTTGTAGGAAAAACAAGCAAAGTCATAAGTACTTACAGGAGAGAGAGCTGGTTCATTCTCCTTATTAAGGCGTTTTTCTTATTAACTAACATAAACCACTCCTGCATCATAGCTTCTTCTTCTTCTGTGTTCCTTCCTATAATTTAGGAAGAGTTATTTCTTATTCTACTGACATTTACAAGCCAAATAATAGTTCAGCAAAAGTGTTGTTTTTTTTCTTTTTAACATGAAACATATTTTAGCTACCCCAACAGTACAAGTTAAACTGTTTATAGCAATATCAGATTAAAGTCTGAGGCCTGAAAAAAGAAATCAATATTTAAAAATTCATAAGCCAATCTCTAAAGCTGCTATTATTCAGCTTGTATATTTCGGTCCCCCGAACATATTTACAGATCATACTAACACTAAGTACAATACTAACACTAAGTACAATTAAAAAAAAAAAAGTGTTCCAACTTTTAAATCCTCCCCAGAGGCTGACTTGTTATTATGTTTCAGTGAGGAACTCGTGGCGCTGACAGACATACGGTCATGATAAAAATAAATTAATTAATTAAAAACCACATTGAAAAATCATTATGAGAATTATAAGACTACCAGTAAGGTCAGAGAAGTCAACAGATTTTGTGAGAGCTTCCACCTGTAACAACTTGCTTTTTTTCTTATTTTCCTCCCCCAAAGCAAACTAAAGGTATACATACATATACCATTCCAGAACTCATCATCCCTAACAGGGTAAACACTTGCAAATTATTTTAAATACACTGTAAATGACCAGGCTACAAAAATACTTAGAGCTATCTGTGGAAAAACCTGATGAACATAATAATGTTCAGTAAATGAGAAAACATTTGAGCAGAGAGATGATTTAAAATTTTAGATGATAAATTTACTGATTGTACATTTAAAATTCATTTTCCCTAATATCCATTCCATCATCTGTACCACCCCTCCCCTCAAAAGGCCAGTATATCAAGGATGATAACATATAGCATATATTTGATATTGTTCATGCAGAAGTAGGCCACAATCACACTCAAGAAAAATATTAATTCCCCAACCCTCTTCCTTCCTCTCCCTTCAAATTGTTATCTAGTCAAATTTACAATTCTTTGACTTTTTTTTTTCTGAATTTCGCCCATGATTGGTTTATTGTTTTGCTAGGCCATTATTTAATACTTCAGTCCAACTTCTAGATAGATTCATAGGGTTAACTTAAATATCTACTAAAAATTTAAATATCCCAGGCAAAGACTGATAGCCTAGTCAATTTCCTAAGTTTTATTTTCTTCCTAAGTGAGATATTTTCTTTTAACTTTCAAACACACTACCAGTCCATTAAAAAATATTCAAACAATACAGAGGTATAATTGAGTAAAAAGCCAAGGCCTCTTTCACCACCCCCACCCTCTCCAATTCCCCCATCCACCTCCCTTCTCCAGAAGTACTATTGCAGTTTAGTGTATCTTCTTCCAGACCGCATACGTAGCTATGTCTATCACATACAGGTATATACCTTATCTAGACACATACAGGTTTCTTTAACATAAGGACCCTGTGATTTGTTGTTGTCATGCTGTTTGAAGATCTACTTCATTCTTTTTAAATATTGCATAAATTATGGATGAACCATAATTTATTTAACTGTTTCCACATTGAGAAATCTGAAAAAATCTTTAGAATGAACATCTAAAATAAAGAGCTAATCTGTGTGCAAAAGATTAAACATGTATTTCTGAGCATCCCTGTAAAACAGATATCTGCTGTTCATTATTAGGGAAAATAGTGAGAGGATATGTGCTTTCCTTAAAGTCTGTTAAACTTTATGGTATGAAGCAGATCTAGGATAGATTCTTTGAGTATGAACAAAAAGTCTTTATTGTTTTACAGCATTTTTAATCTCTCTTTTAGGGTAGCTGGTTTTGTATTCACTTTGGACCATGTGATGTCTTGACACTGGTCATGTGATATAGGCTGCGATAGGCACAAATCCCTGGGTAGCAACAAAAGAAGAAAGAGTAAAAAGAAAAAGCTGAGAAAAAGCTTGCAATTTGGAAAAAGGCCAATTGTACCCTGGTGAAGGCCTTTTTGATCACTGAAATGACACATGTGTGCAATATTAATAGGTGCAGTTTTTATGATATTTTGTTTTCTGATTAAAGACTTAATTCTTACATTCATAACCTAAGTGGTTTCTAAAAATATACACATATTAAAACTTTGTTTTGAGTTTAACCTAACCTGTAATTGAGGCTTTCAGGCAATAAGACTAGAAGCAACTAGCCTATTTTTAAATTAGCATCATTTTCTTCAATGGAAGACTGCTTCCTTGAGAATAACAATATTGATGTGGTACTGTGTTATTTTCAGTTTAACTCATGCCTATGATTTCTACATAAGAATAAAAGATCCACCTCCCCTAATTGTTAGGAAATGAGAAGAGTCTCATGATTAAAAAGGGAATAAGCCAAACAATAAGAAATATTTAAAGACATATTATTCAGTGCTACATAGATTATATAAATTAACTGAAAAAAACATATTTGAGGTTAAATCAATTCTGTATCACTAACTCCTTATCTGAGATAGTACACAGTGATGGAAATCTATACTTAGCCCAGTAATAAAAAAATTAAATTTTCTTCTAATACATCATTACACTATTGTTTTTAGGGATTTAAAATTTTTTTAATTTAAAAAGCTTTTAAAAGCCAGTAAGTTGAACCATTACAAATTAATCCTGACTTTAATAACTGGTTAAAGACCCCTTTAGCTTTATAAGTAACAAAAAATATTAAAGCCTGTGATCACAGTGTGCTTTTCTCATTTCTCCTCTAACCATTTGTTATTTAATCCAATACTAGTAATCCAATTTGTCCATCAGACTTTTAAAGGGCAGAATGCAACTTCCTCAGCTTAGACACTTTTCAAAGTACAATATATTTTTCAAATGAATGCTGGATGTTTCATTTTTCCCAACTATTCCTAGCTCTAATGCATGAGGAAAAAAAGAACAAGATGAACATTGTTCATACTGATTAAGTAAGAGCTCATTAAAGAGCTGTCAGTGCGGTACTTTGAATATGCATGAAGCATATAATCAGATCTAGTACCGTCACTAGAGGAGAATACGGTAAGTACAAAGGATTGATTTAATTACTTAGAGTGGGCTGTGGTGGTAAAGCAGTCTTGTTAGTGCAAAAAGAAAAAGAGGTTGTATTCTGGCACTGCTATAAAAAAGGCAGTTTTAGCTTCTGACACAATACATAATCTCAGAATAAAGCACTTTACACTGTAGCTTAAAATGAAGATTGTCATTATTTTATAAAATGGCCATAAATCATTTTATCTTGTTTAAACTCACCTAGTTAACTACCTCTCTTTCAAAATTATCTTTAATTTGTAATCACAACTGCAATTTTATCACCTTAGAGTCAATACTGATACTTTAAATCTTAAATTTTTTTCAGTTTTATGAACTGAAAAGTTCAAGACCTGTATTATTGAAGACCATTTTGAAATTTAAAAAATGAAAAAATACTACAGTTCAGTACACAGTGACTAAAATGTGAAAGCATGGCTGGGTTGTTAAACTATATTTTAAAACAGAGTGCCTCATGTTTATTATAAATATACTACCAATAAAAACATCACCTTAACATTTTAAAGAATTGACTAATATCGTCTCTGGTAATTTTTTTTCTACTTTGTTTCCTTAAAGAATTCTGTTTTTTATTTTGCCTTGTGGAATGTAACGTCTTTCTGACATCACAATCTCTTATTGTCAGTTTTATCTTTTAATCAATTATTATAGCCAAGTATGATTTATAAAAATATTAAATAATGAAGAGTAATGAAAATAGCAGGAAAAGTAATATGTAAATATGACTTCAAATCATTCTTCCTATCACATAGTTAACAAAAACCACTTAACACAAAGCAGCATAATATAGCACTACATGTAGTATAAATACTTAATAAATGTTGGTTGACAACTGCCTTTATATTCCATCTCCTCCCTCCCAAAATGATTTAAAGTTAAGATTTAATTTAACTTAAGAATTCATTTCTTCACCCAGGAATATGTATGTAGTTTTCATTTGTTTTTTCCAAAGCAGCATTTTCAATGTAAATTTTAAAATGAACAAGAGGAAAGTGATGTTAAAAATCTGAAATTATGAGTTATGTTTTCAAAAACTGTCTACTAGTTAACCTTTCCTAATTAATCTTTCACCATAAGCTTATTGTCTATTTAAAAAGATATATTTTCAGACAGTGCATTCTTATATAAATGCAAAATAAGGAACAATACAATTTTAGCTGAAAAGAAGAGGAATTCAATGGGAAACAAAGAAAACACAGAAATGAAGGCACTGTTGAAACATATACACAAATTCAAGATTTTCTACTATGAAAACATTAAATAATGCTGAAATCTTGCCATAGCTCCATAGTGGAGATGGCTGACTAGTGATCACACATGGCCCTTAAAGGACACAACGTAGCAAAGACAAACCAAACATAAAAACAACAAAGTTACCATTACAAATTGTCCCTATGGTATGATTACACATATATGATGACCTCTGAAAGATTTAGTATATTACAATAGAGATACACATGAAGGTATCCAACTAACTGATACTAGACAAACATTTTAATAACAAAGGAGGTGAAGTCTGGTAGATTTATTTAATGGATGAGAAAGATTAATTTATTGCAGTTATAGAGGGTCATGGAGACATGAACTCCAAAGCCAACATCATTACAGGACTCCAGTGCTCCAGTTTTAGAAAATATTTTAAGTTTAGGAAATAGAGCTTTATTATGAAAACAAATTTTACTATATGAGCAAACAGTTGATAAATGTTTCTACACTAACAAAATCCTCTAACAGCAATCAATGTATACGAAGAATCTCATAATCCTTATTGATGTCTTCAGCAATTGTCTTAAAACTATTTGGTCAGCATGATATATTTGTTATAGTATTAAGAATATAAACTTTGGGGAAAAAATCCTGTCTTCTTTTGTTGAAGTAAAATAAAAACTAACACATTCTCTCAAAATAAACACATCTTTTATTTACCCATTTAGTAAAACAGAATGTGGGGAGAGATTCAGGGCAACATCTCTCTACAGATAGATTCTGACAGACTTCTATGGACATACCTATGCAGGAGGAGGTATAGACAACTTCACCAAAGCTCTTCCTCCTTAGACTTATACAAAAGAAAATGCTATTTCTAAAGGCCAGAAATTAACAGCAATCTTCTTGTGCCAACTTCTTAATAGAGTCTGAACAGACTTTTTATGCCAAAGGTCAGTGCTTAATTTCTCAAAAGGTAAATTAAGCACAAACTTAATACAGTAAAAAATAAACTAAAAAGTATGAAAGTTATCATCATGGGAAAATTCACAACCAATCAAATTCTTTATATTTACTTACAGTCTAGTATATTTAAAAAATTACATGTGGGATGGAGTTGCTTCCATAACGTTTCAGTGCTCTTAGCCTTTAAAAGTTACCCACATTTCAGGTAATGCATGACTATCTTGACTGTTGACAGACAGACATTTGGCTGAAGTCAAAACACTCAGAACAGAACTCTGAAACTGTATTTATTTTTCAAGTTGCATTTAACATACTTTGTAAAATGGGATAAAATACAGTGAATCACTTTTATATGCATCATTCAACCAAACAGACTACTGTCTACTTGGAGGATCAACTGGGCATCCTCCAATAAGGGGAAAACTTGAATTGTGAGCCACTTACAGATGGATAGCTTCCCCTGCCAGTCTCCCCTTTCTTGAAGCCCCCTTTGTTTGGCCTGCACCTGGCAGACTCTTCTCTACCCCCTCCCTCTCCTAGAGCCTTCTTGCTGTCATGTCATGGAAATGACTTTAGAGAGTGGCCCTAGAAGTGACAGAGATATTAATGTTAAAGATGAGCATTAAGAGTTGAATAAAATTATTTCTGGAAAAGTGGGAGTGGAGAGAAACAATATTTCTAGATTAATGTATTTTAAGATGTGATTTTAAATACATATATATAGATAAATTAAATGTTACAAGAGCTATTACTAAAGTTTTATATATTGAAGAAGGTCAAAATTTCTGGGGGAGATCTTCTCATTGGGAGAACAGGGGTTTATCTTTTTTAAGGCCATTTGGGCACACAGTTTTTTATGTGGTGGTCTGGGAACTCAATCCGTAATTTAAGTACTTTATGGAAAAGCAACTGACTCGGAAGTGAACTTTAGAATAAAGACCTCTTATAAATTAAGGACTACCTTTATGAATGTTTACTTACATTAATTCTGAGAAACTCCTGCAGATAAGACTATAAATTCTGGTAGGGCCAAGCATAATTTATAACTGTATACCATCTATAGTTTCTGTGGCTGCTTAGGTCTGTTGTTTGGAATACGATGCAAATAAGATGAACATTGAATCTGCATCTCAAACGGCTTTCTTCCAGTTCAGTTAAAAAAAATTGACTGAACCCTTTGATCTTAGACCAATTAACCTCTCTAAACATCAGTTTCTCCTTCTCTGTAAGTATAATCATATTACTTACCTCATATGGTTGATGGAGGAATTAAATGAGAAAATCTGTGTAAAGTCCTTAGCACAGTGCCCACAACTAAAAATGCTAGCTATGATGACGATCATGAAGAGGGTGATAATGGCATGTGCGGCACTGAGCCAAGAACTGGAGATAGAAAGATGACCAAGATGTGGTCGGTGCCCTCAAAAGGGCTTATCCGTCTAGTGTGGAGACAGACACATAATCAGGGATAGCTGAGTGAGGATAAATTTCTAAACAATTCCTTGGACACAAATTATATTTTAAATCTTCGTTAGTGATATCAAAGTCTATAGTTAGTATAATTAGGATGTCATTGGTCATAAGCGAGATAGGTGAAAAATGTGGGTGAATAAGCAGAAATTCATCTTTGCAGCTGGAAAAACAAAGTGAATGTCCTTTTGGGTCAGCAGTGTCATAGTTGCATACAAAAGACAGCCATAGCTATGGTGACACAATAATGTGGTTGTGCTCCAGGTAATGACAGTCTAGTTATTTGCAATGGGTTTTAGAGATAGAAGAACAAAGTAGATCATGAAATACTACTTAATATCCAAAAATGAAAGAGGTAAATTTTAAGATTGAAAATTATAGACTAATAGAACACATCTAAAAGTTTACTAGTTATCAAAATAAAGAAAAAAAAAAAAGACAATTTGAAGCACAAATTGATATAATTTTAAGAAAAGAAGGCCCTCAACAAGAAAAACCAAATATTTATAAAGCAAAAAAGCTTCATCGAGATAATAAGTTTTCATCATTTTTATAGAGAGTTTTTTTGTTTTTTTTTTTTGCGGTACGCAGGCCTCTTACTGTTATGGCCTCTCCCGTTGCGGAGCACAGGCTCAGTGGCCATGGCTCACGGGCCCAGCCGCTCCACGGCATGTGGGATCTTCCCAGACCGGGGCAGGAACCTGTGTCCCCTGCATCGGCAGGCGGACTCCCAACCACTGCGCCACCAGGAAAGTCCTTATAGAGAGATTTTGATGTTAAAAGCAGAGCATCATTAAATCGGCTTATGAAGTTGGCAATATAGATAAAAAAGATGATTTACTAAATGCCAGGTGAGAATGAGATTTGATTTTGTTGAAAGTTTGGAAAATATATATAATTTTTAAAATACAGAAGGACAAACCAGGCAGATATGCTCCAAATAGGCTTCTGATAAAAAGTTTCTGTCAGCTACTCTTTTAGGTAACCCTGTGTTGCTTAAAGTCTTTAAATGTCCTTAAAAAATCATACCAGGGTGTCCCCAGAGCCTCCAGTTTCCAGTAAGGGATGAGTTCAACCCCCAATCCCCAGTGTGCTACACACACAGTAACTTCCTCTTCCTCCCTACACCTTGTTTGATCATGCTTGGGGGTTCAGGTAACCAGGCAACACTTCGATATATCCTTCTTTATGTACCTTCTTAAAAATCTTTACTCAGTGAGGGAGAGCTGAAGGGAATTAGGCCTATCCCCTCCTAGCCTGCAGCCACGTTCATTCTCTAAACAGAGAAGCCTAATGAAAGTAGGACACTGCAGAGCCATCTCCATCAGTCTTTTAACTTGCACACAACATCAACAATTACACAACATTTTAAATCAAATGTAACGAATGTTGCTTTGCAAGACCAGGCCAGGTGACTAGCGTGAGTTTCAGCATTATACTACCTCACCCAGCGCTCCTTAACCTCCCCAGTGGAGCCATTCTCTTCACCAGGACACAGAGACATTCATGATGGACTTGTGTCCACAGTGCTGCTTCCTGAAGTCTTGGAAAGAAGAGTGTCTCAAAGATGCTCTATGTCATATATCTCCCTCACCAGATGACTGAGAACCAATAACTTTCTCACAGACTGGGAATAATAATAATAATGATTATTATGATAATAACATCAAATATTTAATAAGGTTATCTAACTTACCTAAAGTAATAGTTAGTGGAGGAACTAGGCCTCAAATCCAGGCAGTCTGTCTTGTGAACCACCATTCTTAGTCATCCTACGTGACACTCATAGGTAACCAGTCTTACCAGAATGGGCCCTTTAATTAGAATTCAGGCCAACCTTGACAAAGCCTTCATAATGGCTCTGATGAGCAAAGCAGAAAAAAACAAAGCAAAACAAAGCCCCAAAACAGAAAGCAAACCTTCTGACCTCTGATAAACAAACAAGTTCATCCATTAGCAGAGGTGATTTTGTTTACTCTTCCCATGTAGGTCACTGAGACTTAACAATGATCTCAGAGCAGTGCATCAAGGGGTGTCAAGGGGAGTCAGCCTTTCTTCCTATGCAGATATGTCTATATGATCCTTGAATTACAGGTTGGTGTATGATGTCTTCAAGAAACAGGGGATTCCAGGGATACCTGTCTACTTCTTGGGCAACTACAAGCTATGCTGATTCCATTTGAGCATTTGAGGCATCCTTCAATAAAAATGGCCAAACAAGAATACTCTGCCTGAATGGACTTGAGGACACGGAGATTGGGGAGGGTAAATTGATATGAAGTGAGAGCGTGGCATTGACATATATACACTACCAAATATAAAACAGATAGCTATTGGGAAGCAGCTGCATAGCACAGGGAGATCAGCTCAGTGCTTTGTGACCACCTAGAGGGGTCCGATAGGGAGGGTGGGAGGGAGATGCAAGAGGGAGGGGATATGGGGATATATGTATACATATAGCTGATTCACTTTGTTATACAGCAGAAACTAACACAACATTGTAAACCAATTATACTCCAATAAAGACGTTTAAAAAAAAAAAAGAATACTCTGCCTACCATGATATCATCAGAGTGCATTCAAGTTCCACCTCTGCTCTTTAAAAGCTGTGGCAATTTGGGTAAATTACTTAATCTCCCTATGCCTCAGTTTCCTTATTTGTAAAGTGAAGATAATAAAACTACTTCATAGGGTCTTGTGAAGGTTAAGCGAGTTAATGTATGTAAAGTACTTAGAATAGTGCCTGGCGTATAATATATGCTATACAAGTAGTATAATGGTGGTTGCTATATTCCCTCCGTTTCGACACACACACACACACACACACACCCTTATATATACAATACACACACACACACACACACACGCACACACACACACAGCAGTACTGAGCCACATTCTTCAAGCTTCAGGAACCTCCCTGCTGTCTGATTCCTAGGATTACCGATGGGAGTAAGGCATGGTGACTCCTCCTGGCAAGGTCTCACAGTTTTTCCGACTGCCTGTGCAAGCACCAGATAGGCCTACTCACAGAAGTAAACATACTGGGCAACTTGGTGCAAGTCTTAAGATGTTAGTGCCATTGAGCATGACATTTCTAATATCTTTACATATCTACTTTATTGGACCAATCAACCAAAATGTATCCTACCATCATTTCATATTTTTAATTCCCCTTAAGTATGGAAGCCCAGCAACTACCCATTATCCATTTTTCTTCTCTTAAAAGAGCTACTCAAATGCAAACCCTCCAGGAGACAGTCTCCTTTCCAAGGTTACACATGTACTGTGAAGTCTATTCCAAAGGTTCTCTTGCTAATAGCAATTCCTTCAGTCAGAAATTCAGAGAAAATAAAAATCTAATGTGACTCTCAGAATCTCTAGAATTACCAAAAATAATTTTCAGATTTCTCCTCAACTTAATTCCCAGGACATGTTCAATTTGCCCTTTATCATGATATAAATTTTTAGATAACCTTTCGACTGAAGAACACCATGTTCCCCAATACCCCCTCTCAGATTCTGGCATAAATCATATAATCCAAGCTCCAGCAGTCAGTTATATGTCCTTCTGTTGTGTTGTATATCCTCTCCCTTTTCTTCAAAGCTACAGCTCACTTAAAAAAGGTCAGAGCAGGGGACTTCCCTGGTGGTCCAGTGGTTAAGACTCTACGCTTCCACTGCAGGGGGTGTGGGTTCTATCCCTGGTCGGGGAACAAGGATCCCACGTGCCATGCAGTGCAGCCAAAATTTTTTTAAAAAAAGGTCAGAGCAATCACATCTAAGATACAATCTAGGGACTTCCCTGGCAGTCCAGTGGTAAAGAATCCGCCTTCCAATGCAGGGGACACGGGTTCGATCTCTGGTCAGGGAACTAAGATCCCAAATGCCGCGGGACAACTAAGCCTGTGTACCACAACTACTGAGCTTGAGTGCCTCAACTAGAGCCTGAGTGCCGCAAATTACAGAGCCCAGGCACTCTGGAACCTGTGCGCCACAACTACAGAGCCCATGAGCCCTGGAGCCTGTGCACCACAACTAGAGAAGAGAAAACCCGCACGCCACAACTAAAGAGAAGCCCACAAGCCACAACAAAAGATCCCACAAGCCTCAACGAAGATCCCGTATGCTGCAACTAAGACCCACCGCAACTAAAAAATAAATAAAATAAATAAATAATAAATCTTAAAAAAATAAAATAAAATAAAACACAATCTACACTCCCACCCAAAGTCATGGTCAACTCCAAATCTATTTAGTCCTCATGATGTTCCTGTTAATATTATATATTTCAGAATTCAGCAAAATTGCTACCTAGTCTATGCTGACAATTTTGCAATGTTCAGTATAACTTTCTTTAACCTTTTACTTAGATTCAAAATAAGCACATGAGTCAAAACAAATATTAAAAGTTAAAAATTTTTGGCTCCCTTTCATTTTATCCTCATGAGAAATTAAAATATTTTTGACTATTTTAATAATTTATTTATGTGGTAGGTTATTCACACCCCCCATACAAAAAACTATTTATATTTTTAAATCAATGAAATTTATAAAAACTCATTTTTAATTAAAAAAATAATACCAGCCTAAGTATCATCCTTGACTTAAATTTTTATTTTTATTTTTTTTACATCTTTATTGGAGTATAATTGCTTTACAATGTTGTGTTAGTTTCTACTGTACAACAAAGTGAACCAGCTATATGTACACATATATCCCCATATCCCCTCCCTCTTGAGCCTCCCTCCCACCCTCCCTAAACCTACCCCTTTAGGTCATCACAAAGCATCAAGATGATCTCCCTGTGCTATGCTACAGCTTCCCACTAGCCATCATTTTACATTTGGTAGTGTATATATGTCAATGTTACTCTCACTTCGTTCCAGCTTCCCCTTCCCCCCGTGTCCTCAAGTCCATTCTCTACAGCTGCATCTTTTTTTTTTACATCTTTATTGGAGTATAATTGCTTTACAATGTTGTGTTAGTTTCTGCTGTATAACAAAATGAATCAGCTATATGCATACATATATCCTCATATACCCTCCCTCTTCAGCCTCCCTCCCACCCTCTCTATCCCACCCCTCTAGGTGGTCACAAAGCACCAAGTTGATCTCCCTGCGTTATGCAGCTGCTTCCCACTA
The DNA here is from genome assembly GCF_026419965.1 of Kogia breviceps. Lineage (NCBI taxonomy): Eukaryota > Metazoa > Chordata > Mammalia > Artiodactyla > Physeteridae > Kogia > Kogia breviceps. The sequence continues at coordinate 50,651,202 of NC_081320.1, forward strand.
GCTATCTATTTTACATTTGGTAGTGTGTATGTCAATGCTACTCTCTCACTTCGTCCCAGCTTACCCTTCCCCCTCCCCATGTTCTCAAGTCCATTCTCTACATCTGCATCTTTATTCCTGTGCTGCCCCTAGGTTCATCAGAACCTTTTTTTTTTTTAGAGTCCATGTACATGTGTTAGCATATACGTTTTTCTCTTTCTGATTTACTGCACTGTGTATGACAGACTCTAGGTCCATCCACCTCACTACAAATAGCTCAATTTCATTCCTTTTTATGGCTGAGTAGTATTCCATTGTATGTATGTGCCACATCTTCTTTATCCATTCATCTGTCAATGGACACTTAGGTTGCTTCCATGTCCTGGCTATTGTAAATAGTGCTGCAGTGAATATTGTGGTACATGACTCTTTTTGAATTATGGTTTTCTCAGGGTATATGCCCAGTAATGGGATTGCTGGGTCATAAGGTAGTTCTATTTTTAGTTTTCTAAGGAACCTCCATACTGTTCTCCATAGTGGCTGTATCAATTTACATTCCCACCAACAGTGCAAGAGGGTCCCCTTTTCTCCACACCCTCTCCAGCATTTATTGTTTGTAGATTTTTTGATGATGGTCATTCTGACCGGTGTGAGGTGATACCTCATTGTGGTTTTGATTTGCATTTCTCTAATGATTAGGGATGTTGAGCATCTTTTCATGTGTTTGTTGGCAATCTGTATGTCTTCTCTGGAGAGATGTCTATTTAGGTCTTCTGCCCATTTTTGGATTGGGTTTTTTTTTTGATATTGAGCTGCATGAGCAGCTTGTATATTTTGGAGATTAATCCTTTGTCAGTTGCTTCATTTGCAACTATTTTCTCCCATTCTGAGGGTTGTCTTTTCATCTTCTTTATGGTTTCCTTTGCTGTGCAAAAGCTTTTAAGTTTCATTAGGTCCCATTTGTTTGTTTCTGTTTTTATTTCCATTACTCTAGAAGGTGGGTCAAAAAGGATCTTGCTGTGATTTATATCATACAGTGTTCTGCCTATGTTTTCCTCCAAGAGTTTTATAGTGTCTGGCCTTATATTTAGGTCTTTAATCCATTTTGAGTTTATTTTTGTGTATGGTGTTAGGAAGTGTTCTAATTTCATTCTTTTACATGTAGCTGTCCAGTTTTCCCAACACCATTTATTGAAGAGACTGTCTTTTCTCCATTGTATATTCTTGCCTTCTTTGTCATAGATTAGTTGACCATAGGTGCGTGGGTTTATCTCTGGGCTTTCTATGCTGTTCCATTCATCTATATTTCTGTGTTTGTACCAGTACCATACTGTCTTGATTACTGTAGCTTTGTAGTATAGTCTGAAGTCAGGGAGCCTGATTCCTCCAGCTCCGTTTTTCTTTCTCAAGATTGCTTTGGCTATTCGGGGTCTTTTGTGTCTCCATACAAATTGGAAAATTTCTTGTTCTAGTTCTGTGAAAAATGCCAGTGGTAATTTGATAGGGATTGCATTTGATCTGTAGATTGCTTTGGTAGTATACTGACTTACATTTTGAACTTTCCTTAAAGAGCTAGATACCTTGAGAGAATAACAGATACAGCTATGACCGAGGCCAGCTCAGAAATGTCTAATGGAGGATAATATGCTGGTGGGGAAGAAATGTTGGCACTTTACTCAACTCCTAGCTTTGGCCACCAAGTGGTGCTATCAATTCATAGTGAACTGGCATTGGGGGAGTTGGGTGGCTTTGGGTGGGTAAAGTATAAAACCAGTCAGTAAATGCAGAGGACACTCACAAGTCAGATGTTCATAATTCTGTGTACTGTGAATTCACGTATCATCTCCCACTCAATGTCATCAGTATAAAAACAAGGGAGAAAATGAATTCATATAATCTTATTTTGGTGGTAAAGTCCATTGTACTCTGTCAGGAAAATAACTGTTTATATATAAATATTTGTCACAAACTTTATCCTTTCAGGCTATGTAGCTATAAAAATAATCACACAATTTTGATTAATCTTCCTCCCTCTACAACATTCATCCAAATCCCATTAAAACAAAATCAAAAAACCTTTACAGAAAAAACTATTCAGCGATAAGCATTACAAACTAATCAGTAATGTTAAGCATTTTAAAATATCTAATTTAATTTTAAAAATAGATATCAGCTCAATGGTTTTTCCTTAATTTCTATTGTAAACTTTTCCTGAGGAAATAGCTCCTCTGAGTGGATGAATCCCTTTCATATTCCAGCTTAGAAGTGACATGTGGGAACAGGGAACAGATGCAATGACTATATGTTTAGTTTTCTTATGTGATGCACCTAGAGGCCTACGAAGAATGTTAAAAGCATAACTAAAAGCTAAAAAAAAAAAAAAAAGACATAATAATTTACAATCCACTAGAAGAAGAACTAGAAATGTCTCTACAATGGAATGAACAATGATTTGAAAGCAGAACTTTGGGAAGTCTGTACAACAATAAAAGTTAGGTTCACTGCTATTCAATTAGACAGTTCTATCCCAAAGATGAGGAGACTTAGTAAGAACCAGTATGTACCCAGTTGTCTCTGTACATGAACATCTGTGTTTTCTGAGAAAAATGTTTCCATCTGGAAAGACTGGGAGAAAAGTGTTGAAGCACAGCTTACATCCTTCCATAAATTACCTTTATTTTCACTCTGGACAGGGGAGGCAATTCACATATGCGTATCCATCTCTATTGTCATACTTTGTTAAATCAAATTATGAAATCTTGGTTAAGCTTCTTAGGATAGCATCAGGATGAAACAGAAGAGCAGAACATACATTTGCAAAGTTGGTTCTTACATGGATGTCCTAAAATAAATTTCTCAGATACAGTGCTTAAGTTGCTTATTTCTGTATGTACCTCACAAAACTATATAACTAGTAAATCAATTCAGTGAAACTTAAATGGGTTGGGGGACAAACAAAATTCCTAAGGCTCTCTCCTAATTATTTATTTAGTTGTGAAAATGTTCACAGAAACATTTATCAGTTAGTTTTTCTATATAAGACAAGAATTAACGCCCCCTCCCCCAAAATTAAAAGCCCAACAACTTTCCAGTCTTATGACAAATTGCCAAACCAGTTCTTCAGGCGTTTCTTAGGAGAGACAGCATGCACATGCATGCATGAGTGTATGTTTTGAGGGAAGAGAAGAGTTATAATAGAAAGAGGGATAAGCATATTACTTAGAAGCAAAGGAAAATTTTAAAGTAAAGGTAGAAACAATAATAAATAATAAAACCACTACTATGACTGATGGCAGCTACTTTCATATTGAGCACTAAGCCTCTGCCAGGCTCTGTGCTAAGTACTCTTACACAAATTTTAACTATATCTGTAGCAATATATTTTAGACTCCCAATAACCTTCTGAAATAGGTTTCATCAGCCTTTAAAAAAAAATTAACAGGAAACAGGGGCTCAGAGAGGATAAGTAACTTGTCCAAGACCACCCAGATTCTAGATGGCATCTTGCTAATTTTCAAGTCTATGCTCTTGAATCTCTATGTTATGTTACTTCCTTTAGCACTTGTAACACTGTGAGTTTAGCATATATTAGCCCCTTGTTTCTCAAAATGTGATCTGTGGATCACCTGTATTAGAACTGCCTAGAATATGGGCTCCACCACAGATTCACTGAATTAGAATTGGTTAGGCAGGGCCTGGGAATCTGTATTTTAAACAAACTTCTCAGGTGTTTTTTTAAGGCAGATAAAAGTTTGAGAACCAATGTCTTAGCCCTTTCACAAATAAGTAACCAAGTTTTTTTTCTCTTTTTTTTAAAAGAAATGATGATATTCCATGTATAAGATGTTATTTTAGCATTGGCATGACATTACACAAATTTAATTTCACATTCAGAAGAAAAACATGTTGCTGCCAAATCAGTTCAAATGCCTAAATTTTGTTTCATAGATAGTTGCTGAGAAAAACACATTTTCCTGGAATTTCTACTTTTTTAAGTGTTAAAAAATTTTATTGCAGTCTAGAATAAGGATGTACCTCACTTTAGGCAATAGACTATGTTCCAAATTGAAAATTATGGTGATGTGATAATTCTTTAGGTTCAAAAAATATATTTTATATTTCTAATTCAAAATTTCTAGAAGTGGAAAATACTATCTAAATATCACCAGTAGATATTATATACATTTGTTCCCCTCGATAAATGAACAAACATGAGTCAGCAGATGAAAAAGTCACCTTCAGACTATGTAGTAAAAAGCTGGGACATACAGTGCGCGCCAAGGAGAGTAGAAACAAATGTTAGAAATGAGAACTGCAGGGGGTTCTTTACATTCTGAATCAGAGATTCCTTTCTAGAAATCCTATGATCCATGGACTTCCCTGGCAGTCCAGTGGTTAAGACTCCACCCTTCCAATGCAGGGGGTGTGGTTAGATCCCTGGCCAGGGAACTAAGATCCCATATGCCAAGTGGTGTGGCAAAAAAAAAAAAAAAAAAATTAGAAAATCTATGATCCAATATCTATTGCGTGAACTAGAATGATCCAACAACAGTTCTATGCTACTACTTCTAAATATAATTTATATATTTTCCATCTTTAAATAATACGAATAATGAAATGCAGATAGAAACAGTTATGAAGGATGTTTGAATTAGCTGAACAAATTGTGAGAGTAAAGAAATTCTGAAAGTAGGACAACAGTTTTAATTTTTCTCGTTAACTACAAACTACAGAAGGAAAAAATTATAGAAAGAAAAGAATTTAGGAATACTACCAATTGTTAAAACAGAAGGTATTAAAAAAGAAAAGAGCAAAAACAGTGTAAGCACCTTAAAATGTAAACTCTCCTTTTAAAACAAACTTTACTATTTTCTTCACACTGTATTTTATTCATTATTGATCATTTTCAATAATCAAAGGACTATCCCAGTATATGTAATACATAGTAATAAATAAAATAAATGTGCAAAGAGAACAAATTAACTTATTATAAATATTTCATTTAGTGTTTGATGGTGATATTCCTAATATATTAGTGTTTTTCATCTTTTGGTATTTTTTTATTTCAAAGGAGACTTTGACAAATTTAAGTATTAAAGGGATCACATAAATAATAATAGCTGACATTTACTGAACTCTGTATATGTACCAGGCACTGTAAAAATGATTGATATAAGGTATCTAATTCTCACAATTCTCTTAGCTGCCACACCACATCAACTCTGACTCAGTGTGAGAAAATGTGAACTAATTCTATTCACTAACCAGGGTTAAGTTTTAACACTCAGTGTATAGTGCCTTAGGCATAACAAGGCTCAAAAAATATTTGTTGAATGAATGAAAATCGCAAGACATAAAAGGAAAATGAATTTCACCCTTTATGGGAATTAAAGTAGGTTCTTTCCCCTAGTTTTTATGTTTCAAGCTGTAGCATCTTCATTCTATGAAAGTGGGAACTGAGGCTCATAGCTCTGAAGCTGGGCTAGTAAGCAGGAATGCATATAGCACAGTAGAATGGGATTCTGGCTATCATTCTCCCACCCAGAGTTCCAACTCACCACTGGAAGGGCTAAGCCTAATGTTTTCACATGAAGGTATGCTGAGGATTAAGCTTGGAAGAAAAGCCTCTCCTGTAGTTATGCTACAGCAATGGAGGACAGATGGGCTTCAGTACTTAATGGACAGAAGTACCAGAGAGAAGGTTCACGTGGAGACCTTGGAGAACTGGGTCTTGACTCACTGTTCTTCCACCTGGCTATGACTCTGCTAATCAAGGATGTGACAGAATCAATCCTTTGACATATTTTTTTAATGCTTTTTATTTTTATGAGTATTGGATTAGAATATAATTTCATGAAACTGTACTATTTCTTGCAATTAGAAAGTGATTTTATATTATTTCATATTCTTGGAGTTAGGTGAGATAAAGTAACTAAAATCTTGACACAGCTAAAAACACACAGACACACAAAACAGACACCACGTTTACCAAAAGTATGTTAGCATTTTACTTCCAAAAAGGAATGGATTCTATCAACTCTTAGAGTCTATCAAAGGATGTGGCTCATTGCCTTTGGAAATTGTGTTAAACAGTCACTTTGCACAAAATTTTCAGACATAAAATGTTAATTTTTTTTTTTACTGGCTTCTTGATAATGACACAAATTTAATTCCCTATGAATTTTCATTTATAATTATCTTAGCAGGGAACAATAGCTAAGTCTATACTATCTTGGAATCTTAGAGATCATTTTAGTTACTTTACAGCACCAAATTCACTTAATTTGTTTTTACTTATGAAAGTTCCTTTGCAGAGACAGTATTATAATCTTGTCTATTTCAATTTTATGTCTGTAGAAATCAAATGGGAAAAAAAAGAAATCAAATGGAAACTCTCTAATAAACTAAAAACTTCATTTTCTATTTCACCACGGTATGTCATATGTTGACAGAAAAAAATTTATTTAATGAGAAATCTACAGTTCTTAATTTTCTTTTTTAGTTTTGTAAGTAAAATGCCAAAATAGATATCTCACTTAGTTTAATATATATTTTTAATGACATGGCCTCTTTTCTCATTGTAACTTATATGAAAATAGATATACTATAGCTATTAAAGAAGAATCTCTACATAATGAAGATATTTTATTACATGGATACTATTTCCTATCCATACTTGTAAGAAGCACAGAAATATCATACTAAATGATAGAAGATATAGAATAACCAGATATAAAAAAACTTCTAAAACTTCCATTTTATTTAGAAGATAGTTTCTATTTTTTGCTGACTTTATCAACTATGATTGTCCAAGTTATTCCTATTACTATAGGGTTCCCTCCTTTCACTTTGTTATAAGTGCGAATAAATTACAATGTCTTAAGCCATGTGAACAAAATTAAATGTACAAAAATATGATTTTTCAGGATAAGAGAAAATTTAAAGAATAGTATATAGAAATATCAGAAATACACGTGTTAAATGTGAGAAAAGTTGCCAAAAATTTTCTCTACACAAAACCTGAAAAGTGTTACTGTATTAAACTTCCTTTCCTTCCTTCCCTGGTTATTTATTAGCTGTATAGAATCAGTTTAACTCTAAGTTCAGATGTCTTTACATATAAAAATATACCCAGTTTTGGTTTTCATTTTCCCTTTCTAGATATGGGTATGGTGAGGGATAGAGTTGACTACTCCCAATCTCCTAGTAAGTGTACAGTGACTGCTAGAGAAAAGAGATAGAGCTGGTGAAAAATATGTTCCTCACAAATACATAATTTAACTATCATAAAATGTTTTTTAATCAAAGAAGACATTTTTACAGTATTCACTGAGGCAATCTTAACTTTATGTTGTTATCTATACTCTAAACCATAGAAACTACACTATCTGCCACTTTCTAAATCATAGAATCAAATCGTCTATATAGACCCTGTTTTAATGTTAATGAATTTATAGACACAAATAGCTAGCATCAAGGCTAGAGTGAAAAGGAGAACACTTCAAGCATTTAATACAGCTAAAGGGGCAGATTAGAGATCCATAACAAAATCACCTGGTAAAAAGGGAAAAAGGTGTTGCATTAAAAGGCTTTTTGCTTTATATGTGAAACAATACTGAGAAACATGTATTTTAGCACTTGTACTCAACAGGCACTCCAAACTATGCACTGATGAGAACAGAAACCCATCCTTTCTAATAATCTTGTGACAAAAGCTAAAAGACACATCCTATTAACTACTGATCTCAACTGCTAATGCAGAGTACTTCCTGGTGCCTTTTATGTAGAATGCTGCTATTAAAAAACCACTAAACATTCACTGTGAACAACACAGAATCATTCATCTTTTATCAGCATCTCTTGTTAGAAGAGTATGAGTGGGGCTGAAGGTGTCATTGATATTATGGAGTGGAAATTAATCAGAAATTTTTCTCATATTTTCCTCATCTCACTAATTTACTTTTGTACAAATTTCCTCCTGTTAAAAAGTTCATACCCAACCCCCTGTTGTACTCTTTTAAGTTGAGAATATTCAACGAGTGCGTCCACTGAAAAGCACCAAGTCCTAACACAAAAAGCATTCGAAATTCTCATTTAGTTGTCTTTATTTTGCTAGCGCCATGTGGTCCTTGAAGATGTAGAAAACACGGGAAGCTGAGTAAAGATCAGAGCAAGCTCATTAGCATTCTGACAAAATTGGAGTGGTGGAGATGTATAGTTTGCCTAGTTTGTCGTTTTGAAAGCTACCGGTGGTAAGCTTTCTATTTCATTGTGCTTTTGTCTTTTGGGGGGGTTTCAAAGCAGCAGGGTATTTGTTAGCCCTAGGTTTGCACAATGCATTGTGGGAACCTTTCCTGCACATTCAGCCCTATATAGTATCATTCCAGTCTGAGTCAAAAAGTTTTTTTTTCACCATTTATAAGAAAGGACATGTGTGTGAATCTTAGTGCACACCCTCAATACATTTATCACAGCTTTGCCTTTCTCTTTTGCCTGAATCATAAAGCCCACAAAAAGTCAGAATAAGAATCTGAAGGACATAATTCAATCTTTTAAAAATGTCATTCATTTCAGACCACAACATTAAAACATTAATTTATTTTCTGCTCTTTGTCGTAAACAACTAACAACAACCCGCAGGACTGATAAAGTTAGTTAAAATTCAAAACCTTACTGCTTACTATAATAGACTTTAATTCAATTTTTGAAAATAGTATAGAGGAAAAAAAAGTGGTTTATGTTTTAGAATTTATGTAAATAAAGAATACCCCTTAGAAGACTTAAATAAGTTATTACCCTAGTCATTTGATTTTCTTCATCATCTTCTTTTTCTTTTCTTTTCCTTTTTTTTTTTTAAACATAAGGCTCACTTTGAAGAGCTAAATGGGCTACATTAATGCTACTATTCAGCATGAATGTTTCCAAGTTGCAATGAAATGGATAAAGGTCTTTGGGGATGAATTTATCTGCTAAATCCTTGTGGTTGCCCTCCTATCTTGGATGATGACCCAAAAGAATGTCAACAGCTCATTTTCCCAGAGAGCTGGAAGGAGTCCCTATGCAAGCATAATCTGCACATTCTCAAAGAACCATTTCAAACATTATATTTCACAAGCGGTTTTAAGTGATTTTCCTCTCATCTCTAGTATCCTAACAGTACTTTGGATATCAATGCCTCTGAAATGAGGGCTAAACAAAGTTTACACATGAATTCTACATATGGCATAGAAATTTTTAGATTTATTTTCAATATATATTTTAGAAACACGGCTATGTTGTTACAATAATATATTTATGGCACTAAGTTAAATGTCTAAACTAAAGATTAGTAACCAATTTTTTTCTATTATAAAAAATGTGCTTTTTTATTATTAGTTGTCATTTTGCTTAGAATCAAACCTTATTTATGAGAAGTGTTCATAGTTTTTCTTAATTTCTAATTATTAAAAACCCAGGGAAAGCTAAAGAGCAGTGATGAGTGCAATATAGTATATGAGTGATCTGGTAAAAATAGTTAATAGTAAGAGAATGGATCATTTCTATATGAAGCCTCTGACAGAATAGCATTTGGTTATATTCCATTTTATTTCCTTTGTACAGTAAGAAACCACTAGACTAAGTGATATGTTGTCATGGGGGGGTAGATTTTATATATTAACTATTCATATTATATTAGAGCATGTAATTAAAATGATACAACTTTTTCTTTATTTCTAATTTAAGCTCTAATTTTCACCCCTTTAGGCTTTTCTTAGGCCTTCTTCTACAATTTAAAAATCATTCTTAAAACAAACAAAAACAGAAAAAAACTATGTATAATTTTGTGGTTATAGTGTGAGCCTATTTATATATTGTTAGAACATGAAACTTGAGTAACTTATAGCTTAATATTTAAGTGTATCCCAACATTGAGCTGTTCTACTGCTAGCTTTAAAACTATTTAAAAAATGGATGTTACCACAGTAATAATGACAGAATTAGTTCTATACTTTGCAATACGAGTATAGCCACAAAAATTATTTATCTACTTCACTGAATTCTACTACCAAAGTTTCTTGAATAAAATCGTTTGGAGTAGCTATATCAAATTAGAGAGCAGTCAGGAGTGTCTAAGTCCAGCTTTAAAACAAATATCTTAACAATTACTTAGCCATATGGAAAATAGAGTATGTCACTCCGAAAACCATTTAAAAATAATATTGTCTATCTTGAATTTAGACTTCATTAGAAACCATTTCTGACTTGTAATACCAAGATTGCTGAAATACCACCTTTTAAACAACCATGAAAAGACATGTAAAAAAGCTGAACTCTTTAAAGCTGCCAATGAATGATTCTGATTTTTAAAGCATTAAAAAAAATGGAGTTAGAGCATTATGAGTAAACAAACACACTTGTAAGTTAGATGCAGATACACACATGCTAATGCAGCTTTTTTTACATTATGCCAAATTTGAAGCCTCTTCACAAGTGTTCACATTGTACTTGTGTTTGGGTTCCTACGACTTAAAGGCCAGATGCTTTTCACAAATGACCAACAGTTGTAGTTAGAATAAATTAATGATTGATTTTTTTAAAGCTTTGATGGAATTAAGCATACTTCTTTTTTCAATGTGCCTATGTGAATGTTTGCCCGTTAAACTTTTTTTTTTTTTTTTTTTTTCTGACAAGTGAGGCCACCCGGCAGAAAACAACTGATGCAAAACCCAGGAGTAATCCCTCTGTTTAGTTCAACACTATGGTTAGCCTTAACACCGCCTCTATTATTCAATGGATTTAAAGAAACTTTCATTTATTTGTTGGCCTCAGTTTTCAATTCCGTTGCCCTCTTTAAGAAACCTAGACTTATTCCTATGTAAATACATTTGCATACTGGTACAACGAAATGTTCTAGAATTTTTATTACTCTGCTAAGCTAAATAGGGGCTGTGCACATATGTAATTTGAAAGCTAGAGTCAAGATAGAATCATTACTAAGGATTTTAAACATACTGCAATAAACCTATAATGTCCATGGCCTAAGACTAATGTAGTTATTTCCAACAATATTTTAACAATATACAGTCATCTATTTTACAAAACCTAAAGCCATTGGAACCTAAGAAATGCATTTTATTATCACAAAATCAGTGTCAATTTACTACATTAAAATGTGTTACTTTTTTCCTATAGGAATCTTTAAAAATATATATTTTTACTATAGAGAATATTTTACATTCTCTAGCAGTGTTCAGAGTCTAAACTACAAAAGGTTTACTCTACATGAGATAAGTTAAGTAGAATATGAATTTTTAGTTTATTTAGGAAATTCAAATTAGGGATTCACTTAGCTGTGTGTATACTATAGCAATCTATATTGTTTTTCTCTAAACATTTGCTTAGATAAATGAACTGTATAACAAACAGCATGGCTTAGGAGAAAGAAAACATGTTGGACTGAGAGTCAGAAAATAATAGCTCTGTACCAATCTTTTACTCTGGTTTTAGACTAGATGATCCCTAAGATTCTTCACATTTTCAAGCAGTTATAACTATGTGGCACTAATTTATACAAAACAAATTGTTATAATATTATAAGTTAATATTAGGAATTTGTTCAAAAGTTGATTCTTATAGTCTTCCTTACTCCACAAATGCTTTTGAAAGTGATTAGTACAAATTGCACCATGTATGTATTAGTACAAATTGCACTATGAATCTTAGCACAAGGCTAAGATTCAGTAATAGAACTTCATAATAAAATCTCCACTTAACAAAAAATGGATCATATAAATCTTAGTAAGGAAATCTTAATACTCTTTCTTAGCTGTCTTCCCTAGTTAATGCAATCAGCACTGATACCCAGCAAAACATGTCATCCAGAATGATGGAATTAGCAATACCACCCACACCCCACTTCTTCCTGTTTTCTTCCTTATTTAGTTTTTCCTTATAACAATGACATTAGTTTCTGGAAATATCCAGTCAAAAAGAGTTGCACATAGACTCAGACATCCAGATGTTCAAATAGGCCTTTTAAACTTTATCAAGGAAAGAAAATGGAAAAATGATGATGACATTCTACTATCCAGAAGACAAGCACAGGTCTCCAACTCAGAATGCACTTAGGTTTTACTGTATATAGTATTCTCTTGGGAATAAAAAATAAACATGCATTTCAGGTTTCTAGCTAGTCATGTAAATTTCTTCTATAAAATTGATTTTCCTATTGGACTAAGCATATCAATATGAAAACAAATGAACTAACAAAGTGCCCTAATTAACAATTTTGCACGTGAATACAGACATTAGCGCAACACTGCTGCCATTAAAGTCTTTTCCATGGCATATCTGTTTCTGTTAACATTTCAATAGACCAATTAAATGACCTTTCCCCCTTCAGACTCAATTAAGCTATTTGAACTTCAAATGCCACCTTGCCTTGTATTTATACAAAATTTACACAGAGGAAATTAATTTTTTAGTTTTAATGGGTTTAACAAGTCAATACTATTTTAAAATCAGCTCCCATAGAATTTCATATAATGTAAATATAGTATATTATCTGAATGTGCAGTTGGCTAAACCAAATCAATCTCTCCAGTCTAACCTACATATTTTTATTTCTGGTTTATTACTTTAACAATTTTTTAATCTAGTATAATTTAAAAAATTTAAAATATACAAATAACGTTTGTTCTTTTAGGGCAAGCTGAAAACTAAAAAGCAGAAAGCTAACTAAGGGGAAAATATAAATACTCCCCCAGATATAAAAGGAGAAATCTTTTCCTCCTTACAAAAAAAAAAAAAAAAATGAAAGCAGTGACTTTATATAACACTAGAAGTTTCAAATTCCTAAGATCCTCAGCATTTTGCAATAGTAAAAACAAAACAAAACAAAACCACCCTGCACAAAACCTTCAGAATTTCTTGATGTGAGAGTAGACAAGAAAAGGCTAACGAGTAGAAAGAAATCATGAAAAAGAAAAAACCAAGACTGAAATCTAACAATTCTATTTCAACTTTCTAGATTTATTTCCCCCAAATTTAGTGGCATGACAGAAGAGTACAACAAAAGCATGCTTTCTGGGAAGAAGCACTGACCCCTTCAGAATGTTAATCTGCCATATCACTTGCTAGTCCACCCCAGCCTGTACTTTTGCTCCTATCCACAATTAAAAGAATACATTTATTAAGTAGTCTTATCACTGGATGTTTCGGCTTGTAACTCACACTAACTAGATAGTCAAAGTAAAATTTATTTAAATTTTCATTTCTTTGTAAAACTTTGTAGATGCTGCATATCTCATGATTAGGAACAACATATAAAGCATCCCCTCCTCTAATCTTCCTAAAATCCCCTTTCATCCAATTGTTTAAGAATGCTTGAAAGACTCACACCAAGCCTAAGACCACTGCACATATGGGGGAGGGGAACCTCTGGGGTTAGCTAATTAAACTGTTTGTCTTCTGAAACATTTAACTGGCTTTGGAGATTATTCTAATTAAGAATGTTAGATGTATTTTTTAAATGTAGCTATTAACATTAATCATAATCCACCAATCTCATGTGCTGAACTATGTCAATAGAGATGTGTTAAAAACTCTGATGAATTACTTTATTTTAGAAAGAATAATTCTGAAAAATACCATCAATATGCTAT
>NC_081320.1:50672323-50702323 GCF_026419965.1 Kogia breviceps
GTCCCTACTATCCTCTCGCAAGATGCAAGAGCTTCAGTGTTAAAGGGATTGGTGCTTAAAATCCAGAGCTGCTCAAACCCTGGGAACCTAGGACTCAGGTCTAATGTAACTATTAGTATTATTTTAGTTACATTTTAAATTAATAGATTTTTGTGGGTTTTCTGGTCTGTGGATGCTTATAACAGTGCTTCTTTTGGAAAATGTATTCTTCAATTCCACAAATCAACTTCTAAATAAACTTCACACCCATTTAAAATTGAGTAGAATTCCTTAATACAAAATAGAGAATTACCATATGACCCAGTAATTCCAATTCTAGGTATATAACCCCCAAAGCTGAAAACAAGGATTCAAAGAGATGCTTTTAGACCATGTTCATAGTAGCCAGAAGGTGGAAACAACCCAGGTGTCCATCAATGGATGAATGACTCCACAAAATGTGGCATATACATACAATGAAATATTGCTTAACTACAACAAAGAATAAAGTAGTGGTACATTACAATATGGTTGAACCTTGAGAATATTATAATAAGTGAAAGAAGCCAGATACAAAAGGATAACTATTGTTTGATTTCACTTATATGAAATATCTAGAATAAAACAATTTCAGAGAGACAGAAAGTAGATTAGTGAGTCCTAGGGGACCATGAGAGGAGAAAATGAGGAATTAATGAGTACAGAGTTTCTGTTTAGGGTGATGAAAAACTCTGGAAATGGTGGTGGTGATTGTACAATACTGTGAATGTAGTAAATGCTACTGAATTGTACATTTTAAAATGGTTAATTTTATACATGAATTTCAAATCAATACAATTAAAAATTGTATATAGTCAGTACCTACAAGTATATAAAAATTGAAATAGCCAATAAAGTATGCTTTTGCTATGAAAAAGACGTAGTGGGAAAAGAGAAATGTCTCAAGAGCTAGAAAACCTAAAAACTTGGGTTCAAGCCCTAACTCAGCCGTTAGTAATTAGGCCATCTTATATGAGCCATTTTCCCAATCTGAGGCTCAGTTTTATCATGTAAAGAATATGGATACTATCTGCTCTGCTTAATTCTAAGGCTGAGATTCAGAAAGTACACAAAAACTGTAAGATACCAGAGAAGAGGTACTAGCTTCTATAATAAATGAAAAGTTGGACGTATGGGAACCCCAAAAAGGAAAAGGATGAATAAATATATGCTTTTCCTTTCTAACACCTTATCTTTTACTTCAGTTGTTACCCAGGCTTTAGGCAAATATTGGGAGACCATTATTTGAGCTGGAGGAGGTTCAATACAATCCAGGGGGGATTCTTGGCATTTATCAAGTTGGGGAACCAAGTCTAGCAGATCCAGTCTAGACTAGATTCTGTCCTGCGTAGTATGGAATATAAAGCCCTGAAGAGATTCTAGAATCAACCTGTAGTCCATGACTGTCTTTCAGATGATAAATGATCTCTAGTTGGGGCCACTACAAAGCTTAACTGGTAATATGTAGTATGGGGAGGAGACCTTGAGTCTATTTTGGTTAGAACCCTCAATAAATCAGGCTCCAAGTGTGAAAGAAGGAAAGGAAACAGAATTTCTAGCTTTTTCTCTTGTGACACAAGGCTCTTTTAGAGTAACACCTAATTTATCCAACACAGAGAGGAAAGGTGCTCAACTTGAAAGAATTAAAAAAAACAAAAAGTCTCCTTAAAATATATAAAGGAAATAATTTTAAAATGTGTTACAGAAATTACACTACCTAGTATTTACATTTTTAATATAGTTAACATAATATTTTCAAAAACCTTCAGAGACCAAAGGAAAAATGCAAATGTGAAGCCATATGTTGGTTTATGGCATATCTGTTGAATCGACACAAAAGTCTATGTATATGAATGAGCATACATGTAACTTGTTAGGGCAATGATAAACATGTTCTAGGTAATTTGGCACAGCAGGAAGGGTATGGTATAATAGGGTTCTGGTGACTTGCATGCTAGTTGAAGGTCAGCCACTTACTGATCTGTGTGGCACTGAGCTTTTCCTGTGCCTCTGTCTCCTCTGTATAATGAGAAGGTTAGGTAATAGTTTTCAAAAAGTAAAAAAAACCTTCTTTTGTTTTGTTTTAAATTTTAACCAGTAGAAGCTTTTCTTTAAATGAACTCATCCAAGAAGCCCGCTATTTCAGATAAATAAACTCAGAGCTATTCTGTTTGAAGTAAGGTAAGAAACCCAGACGTCTATCTGCTTGCTCCCTTATTGTCCTACCAGCCCCAAGGTGTCTCTGAAGAAGCCCTAAAGTCTCCATAGAACACAGCTTGAAACCAATCCGGCCAGATAAAGCCAAAGGTCTCTTCACAATCTAGTACGTTCTGATTTCACTAATGTAGGCAATTTTCAAATGTCCCATATAAATGCTTATTTCTGGAAGAGTTCTTTAATTATAAATACATCTTTGGCAAATAGAGAAGAAAAAGTTCAAGAAAGTTTTCCAATCCTAATCTACTACTAATTTATTAATCTACTTTTAACACTGCCATAAAATTAAAGCAATTAATTAGATTAAAGGAATAGATTTTACACTTACATTTTGACATTTTTTTTTTACTTAATATAGTATACTTTTAATTTGGTATGAATGATTTGAATTTATTTCCCATTTTTACCCCTTTTGTAGGAGCAGGATTTTAAAGAAATATATATGTATAGACATATATTTTAAAGAAATATGTATTTCTTTAAAACACATACAGTATTTTTTTTTTTCCAATAGCTTACTGTACACTTAGATCTATTCAATCACTATTGGCAATCAGCATTAAATGCCAATCTACCCTCTGGTTAGGAGCTAACTTGCTGCTCTAAACCATTTTTACAAACCTTCCTATATACCTTAATCCTTTCAAATGCAACTGTGACACAAAGTATTACAGACTTTTAAAAACCAGTTCTCTTGAAAAAAAATTGTGGAGCATCAGTAACCAGATAGTATTCTCAAATTTCAGTGATCTAGTCCGTGGAGATGTCCCCTATGCATAGTGCTCTGTTTCATGCAGTACATGGCTTTAGCTGGCCAAATCTTTTTTTTTTCCCAATGAATCAGTAGAACAGTGAAGATCTTACTTTTTTTTTAAGCAGTGGCATATCAATGAGGCACAGATGTGTATTCCAACTCTGCATGGATGAGCACACTGTTCAATAGTGCTGGCTCACACGGTATCAGGGCGAGTTATCACTTCCCATGAAGGCACTCTTATCACCAGGGCCCAGAGAGGTGGCTGCAAATCGCAGCCTTTTTATTTTCAAGGCAGTTCTGCTGAACATTCAGGCTTCAAAGATTCACACTTCCAAAACTCTATAAGAGTTTGTGAACGCTCAATTTGCCAAAACTGTTTACAGTGTAATTGGGCACCGTACCTGTGTCCATGAGATAGCGAAGGCGCTTCTCCACCAGCGCGGCACGGGTGTCAATTTGCTTTTGCTCATTCTCTAGTGCTGCCAATTCTCCTACAACATACTGACTGGTGTCTTTGAACCCTTTCTGTTAACAAGAACAAACAGGAAAGAAAAAAAATCACTTGTAAGTTGCATTTTTCCTTTCTACAAACACTTAGTAAAGCACTTACCTAGAGAACCAAATACGCCCTTAGTTATCACTCTTAGTACCTAAAAGCAACGCCCTGTGATTCAAAAAATTTTCATATGTATTACATATATTGCAAAACTTTTGTAAATAGAGAAAATCTTGGCTGTTTAGTATTATATTTATAATTTAACACCCAGATTTGCCAGATTTAAAAAGTTAACACTAAGTAAGAAAAAATTCTCCTTAGAGTTGAGTCAGAGTGATTTAAGCATGGACAAGGATAGAAGATAATTTTCCCTTGGTGACTGTCAAAACAAACACCAAATGACATCTTTAATTCAAAAGTGTAATATATAAAAATGGAATTTAACTAAGGAATTGCTTCTTAAAGAATCTATCCTGAAAATAATCAGATTTGTTCTTACAAAAATATAAAATTAAAATGATACATTTCTTCTTTTCATAGTAACTATATTATTTAAAGTATTTTTAAAAAATGATAAAAGAGAAGTTTCTAATATCTCCAGTTTCCCCTCCAGCTGGCTTCTGTACTTTAACATGTCATTCTGTTGATGTATTACTAATTATTGTAGCTGCGAATTCTAACTTGACAGGTGGTTTCAAACCTTGCTACACTGGATCTAATGCCACCAGTACACTGATTTGGTTAATCTTCCATTTAACCAAATTTGGATTTCAACCTGAAATTTTACTTTTTACAACCAAGCATGTTAAAAAAAATTATCCTTAGAAGTTTTATTTGAACTATCTGTTCTATTATAAAGTACCAATATAGGCTTACTTTTAATTTTCCTATTACAAATTGAAATCGTTAGGGGGCAGGGTTATTCATGGTATAGTACCAAACTGATTAATTACAGCTTCCTTTGGAATGCTTGTTTGTCTTGTGGCATTTCTAGGGGTTAGTTTCCTAAGTAGCTGAGAAATACTGAAGAACTGCTTAAGTGATTACTCTCACCACTACCACTACTAATATCAGCGTTTACAATATTTATTCAGAGACATAAATGTGAACAACGTTCTTGTGTCAAATCCCTTCCCTACCTAGAAGCATATTAATCTCTAAGAAGCCATGAGGAATTATCTTTTGTTACTCCTTAAAAAAAGAAACAAAATCAAGAATTATGTTATTTACGAGGATATTTTGGAATTCTCATAATCAACAAACCTGTCTAACCATTTGTATAACTTATTTATCTTTGGAACCAGTAAACTGTACTCACACATGAACTCAATTTAAACCAGCTTATTGTTAAACTGATTATAGTAGTTGACAAACTTAAAGCTGAAATATTTTAAAAAATCATGAAACTGATAATGTCTCAGGATAGACTGATCAAATAAGTTACTGTATTTTTAAAAGATTCATACAAAGTGGATATTCTCCCATCTCACTATGAAATAAAACAGAAAAACTATAACAGAATAAATGCTAATGGTAGGTTTAAAATCTGGAATCTGGTGAATGCTTTATGTATCTATCTGTCAGAAAGCAGAGCATTTTCAAAAAGGACTATTCTCATTTCCATCCAGAGGTACAAAACAAACATAGTAAAAGTAACAAAGATATAAGAAAACAAGTGATAAGTAACACATAAACTTCATTGCTTGTACTGACTGGTTCAGTTAAAAATAGTAACAAAGTTTATAGTCAGATTTCTTTAGTGTGAGTATTTAGTATACTCAAATATTGTGTATCTTATAATAATACCAAATATTTCATCAGGATATACCAGTTAGCTCTTCTATGTATTAAGACATGCCAGGTTTTAGTAAAACAACTTTAAAATGAGAACTTAAAAATGAGAAGTTTTTACAGCTCTAAAATGTAGTTTGTAACTCTGACTACATTTGCAAGGATTTTAAAATCCATAATTTTAACAGTAAAAACAAAGAAAATATTTACACAAACTGGAGATAATAATAATAATAAAAAAGTAGCACCATGAAAGAGAGCAATGCTTCCAGACAAAAATTCAAGTTAAAACTTGTTCTTCCTGCTTCTGTCCCGCAGCTGTCCATCAAAAGCAGCTTTCTCCCTGCGGTCTATCAAATATTTCCCTCACAAATCAATTTTACACATGATCAGCCCATACCCCTACTGAGCTGAACCTCCCCGTTAATTAAGTGAAGAAATTACCATATATATTATATTAATGCAAACATCATTCAGCTAGTAATTCACGGCTGATCTGGATAATGGAAAGGTTGAACACCCATTAACCCAAGCCAACAAAATGGGTTGGCTGAGAAATTCTAGCAGGTCTCATGTGACTTTTCCCTCTAACTGCAGCTCTGCGGTATCTGCTATTGTAATAATTAAAATCCTCCCAGTAGA
Organism: Kogia breviceps; assembly: GCF_026419965.1. Taxonomy (NCBI): domain Eukaryota; kingdom Metazoa; phylum Chordata; class Mammalia; order Artiodactyla; family Physeteridae; genus Kogia; species Kogia breviceps. Next base: position 50,678,245 of record NC_081320.1, read on the forward strand.
TCAATACTGGAATCTCTTTATGGGAAGTGCCCTGATGGAAATGTCTCAAGGAAGCTGGGGCTGTGGAACTCTGAAAAATTCATTTTTTTTATCTGACAATTATCACCACACTGCAGACTAATTCAACAGTGCACCCCTCTCACTCTGCTTTGAATGCACTGGAGATTGACATCTTAAAAAACCTAACATCTCATTTTAACAAATAAAGGCACTATTTCCACATACAGTTTGGAATTATCAGCAATCATGAAACCACACAAAAAATTAATATACATTAAGCACTTCATCTTCTGATGGCTTCCTCTGAGTTTCAGTTATTGCTGCCTTCTCCTCATTTCCTTTCTTTGTATCTTCCTGTATTGATCTCTGCCTTTTCATCTCTTAAAAAAAAAGGGAAAGACAGGTAAAAATATTATAAAGGTTGATATTTGTGTATTGAAATGTGGATTTACATTATCAGCGTCCATATATATATATATAGTTAAATCATAAGATGGGAAAACACTTAAAAAAGTGTTCCTACCTGGTCTATTCTCAACATATTGACTGAAAGACTGAAGTTGAGTTTTTCTTACTGTAGAATCCTTGCTAAACACAACAGGATTCCTAAATCGTTCTGTTGCCTTTTGTAATCGCTCAGTCCGGAGATCTTCTGTGCCATTCTAAAAGTGAAACAAATGTGGTAAGAGAGTCCTGATCTTATAAACATGAAATTACACATTAGTTAAACAAGTTTTACTGATTTAAGATAATGCCAACTTAGAAACGTTTTGAAAGAAAAAAGGACTATAAAGAGATGTTCTAAATAGCTCAACGGCAAGGTCTGTTGCCTGTAACTGAAACCTTTGGGAGACATGGTTTAAATGGAGGATCATTCTTGATAACTGTGATTCACTAGATACTGTGAACCCCCATGTCTTCTTCTGATATGTATCATTTAAAAGCCACATTGCCTCTTTCTACCACCGCCCCACCACCCCAGCCCCACTATTCTGCCCCATCTGTTTGTACAGTCCCACAGACTTGTATGACAAGAAGAACTAGTTTCTAATTTTATGCCCATTGAGATAAACCACTAATGCTGGATGAAGGCTAAAAGGTAGGATTATAACACTACCCCACTGAACTGCATTTCATCAGCTATAACTTTCCAAAGCCAGATTTGTAAGTAAGCCCTTTACAGCTAAGGAAACTACAATTATCTTTTCCAGAGCTTCCTATGTTAATACTGGTAACAAATTCAAATGGTTCTATCAACAAGAAATATCCCAGAAGACTGAACCACTGCAGTGTGTGGAAGCCGCAGATACCGTGGTGCTGTGTACCAAACAAATATTTCATTTTATACCTAATCTTTATTATTTTTATTAAGTGTTTTGAAAGTAAATAGGGAAAGGCTAAGATGCATGACTAATAGCTAAGCCTGCTGAATGCTGAAACTGGTTATCAAAAGCTACCAAGACTTTGCCCTTCCTCTGCATTGAGACAATCAGTAATGAGGGAGTCCTCCAATGGCCTATTCTCTAGCCTCAAGGAGGCCTGGGATACAGAATCCTCAAGGGAAGGTAACAGTTTATCCTTTTCCACAAACACAGAATGCCTCATTTATAAATGTGTAAACTGCATTTTATTAAAAAAATAAAACCCCAAATCAATGCTGAAAGCTACAAGAGAACAGATGGACTCTATATGTTCTTTATAAGCACCATTTTAAAAATCTTAACTAAAAAGATCCATACAAAGACAAGCTGCTTAAAGCACACATTTTGTTGGAATAAGTTTGAAAATAACTACATTTAAGAGCTTTTTGGAAAGCAAAAACAACTGCATCTATTTAGATAATTAAACCTTAGAATGAAAATACCTCTGTTTTATTCTTTTACGTTATATATTTATTATTAGTATCATGCTTATAATATGCTAGCTATGTAGCTAGGATAGAAACAATTATGGCTTTTATTTATTTGTCTGTTTGTTTAAGAAAAGTGTGTATTCAACTGTTATCATAATAACTGCCCAATAGTCTAAAACTCAAGTCTTTACCAAAATAAACAAACACGGCTAAATTTTTTGAGGCCTGGCAACATGCTAAAATATCAGTGTGATTAGCCAGCAAATCCCATCTTAAGAAACCTTTTTATGACTAGGGACTTCTGCCACTTTACAAATGTATTCCTCTAAACCCACTAATTCAGTTAGCCTTTTCAATCCATTGTATTATTCTTAGTCCAGCTTCGTTCTGCATTAAATCCAGTGCAGAAAGCTAAATTGAACGCAAAAAATCAGACCTGATCCAGGCTTCCTTTTGTTCAAAGATAGTGACCAAAAGTCCTCTGGTGCTGCCACACACTTTCATCACCAATTTATAGAAACCGACAGTATAAGGGAAAAGCAATGAAAGTCATTGTTTTGGGACTTCAAAGCATCTCTGTGTCAGGGGAAGGAAATCCTTTCAGTCACCAGGGCAGTCCCCATAGTCCGCAGGTGGGTGAAAAAGTTATACAAGACTAGAAATGCCCTAAAGCTAGAGAAATATTAACAATACAGTGCAAGGAAAAGGGGGGATGGCTTGAGTTGGGATAATATAAATACTACAAATCATCGTCATTATCATCATCTTATAATGTTGCATTTTGGCTAAAATCTTACACAAGGTAAGATTTATATTGGCACAAAGCACATGCAAGTATCTTAAAAATTTATATTCAATCACATACTATCTTCAGGAATTAATTCATCTTAACAGGTCAAAGGCTGAAGATGATAGAATATGCTAGAATTCTCTTAGCAATATTCTCGTTAGCAAAATACAAATGCATACAGAAGTCAAGAATAGTTTTTACTTTTACTGACATATCAACTTAAAGTAGTAGTTTCTCTGAAAAACAGTACCTGAATACTGATTACCATACTGGTATTTAATTTATTGGCTATTTAATAAAAATCTGTATATCTTAATCTTAATGTGAAGAATTTGGTAAGAAACTGACTTTAGGATTATGAAGTGCCAGTGGAAATTACAATACACAGATACTAAGTCAAATATTTTAAACAAGTAAGATTTACCTTAATGTCTTGCTCTGAACTTTCAGTTATAGCTTTGTGAGCAGCGCTGGAAGGTGAATTTGCCACCTGTGGCTGACTGTCTAGGAGTTTCTTCAGCTTCCAGTCCACCAACTTAGTGTTTTGTTCTGTTAAATATGCAAATACTATGAATAACTGTATGAGATGCATTTAGATGTGTAGGCTATCAATTTAAAGGACTTCATAAAAATATTACTATATTGAAAGAAAAGAGAAGTAGAACTCTTTATATATATATGTATGTATGTATACATAAACTACACTACATACCATATAACTATAGTATAACTAAGTAGTCTTTAGGGATATTGACTGTATTCCCTTTTTAAAAATTGAGACATAATTGATATGTAACATTGTGTAAGTTGAAGATGTACAATGTGTTGATTTGATACATTTATATATTGCAATATGATTACCACCATAGCATTAGTTAATACTTCTATCATGTCACAAAATTATCATTTTTTTTTTGTGGTGGGAATAAATAAAATCTAGTCTCTTAGCATATATTCTGTGGTGTGTGTGTATGTGTGTGTATGATATACATTCATATATATATACTTTTCCCCAAAATCAGTCCCCTTAAAGAATATAGTCAACATGCCTAAAGACTAGTTATACTATAGTTAAGAGCAGCTATGCTTACCTGAAAACCTAAGCCCATATTTGATGTACATATTTATATTAGCAACTGTATAGGTTGTACATAATAAAACAAAGTATTACAAAGTAGGTATTTAAAAGAGGTAATACATTTTATTATAAATTATATTATTTTATTGTTTCAATTCTTCTAGTATATTAAATTTAGACATATAATGCCATATTAAGTTCTAAACATGATCTTAGACAGTCACGTACACACTGTTAGAATCCAATGTTCCAATGTTTATGCGTATACATATATACCCAGCGTTGAAACAGGGTATATGTTTACAAATATCTTCTAATTAGAGGGCAGAAGTACAATAAAGATTATCACATTTTGGAATGTATGAAATATGGATAGAAATTTAAAATAAATTAAAAATGGCTATAACTTTAAAAATAAAAAATTTCAAATTATTTTTAGCAAGTAAATTAATCTTTATTTAATAAAATAGTTCAGAAGCAAACGGAAACAAATAATTCTATTTAAACAAATTCACTCAAAGCAACTCTTTAATAAAATGATTATAAAAGACATGCCAACCATTTGATGAATGATATTTTTCATAAAGATTAATAAGTTTTCTAATTGTAAGACTCTTTATAAATGCTATTATCATTACTTTCATGCAAATTGGTCAGTTTATATTGCCAGGCTTCTCTTTTAAACAATATCTGATGAACTATGGTCAAATCAAGATAAAGATTAAACAACTTATTATTAAAAAATTATGACTTTTATATACATATTAAAAAAAGAATTTGGGGGAAAATAAAGCCAGAATAAAAAATCATAATGTATGCTACATGCTTCCAGATTCCAGTTTGCATTCCTATTTCTTACTGCCATGAAATAAACCATACTCTGAATTGGAAAGTCTGTCCTATGCACTCGCCAACACTTATTGGCATGCTGGAGAGCTGTAAACAATATATTAGTTAACTCCAAAAACAGGAAGACTGAGATGTGTTTTCTTTTTAGGTATACAAAAAGTAGGAAGAGTGTTTTTAAGAAGGACAAGAATCAAGCCTGTTAGGCCTAATATTAACCAACCTTTAAATACATTAAAATATCCCACAAAGTTGCTACAACTAAAACTAGAAAATTCTCCTTACCTTACCCAAGAATGGGCTAATTTCTCCAGTCTTCATAATCTACTGTTAAATCAGGAAATATGTACCACTTATTGTCCCTGATTTTATACTTCCATGAATCGAATGTTAAGGCTTTAATTCTGTACTTCTGAATGCCCTCCGTGGTAAAGAGATGAGACTGGTTTCTACTAAAGACTTTGATGGTGGTTGTGGTGAGAGGGTGGGTAAGCAACAACAAAAATTTTTTTTCAAAAAGAAAAATCAAACTTACCCAAGTTCTAAAGTATTTTAAATAGAAATAAGTAAAACACAGTCTTAATTTGGGGTTAATTTTTTTTTAAGTTTCCTTAAATATCGGCATTCTCCTGGACTTGTACGATTATAAATATACTGACCTGTATCTAGTAAAAGTATTATTTAATACTAGACCATGAAGGAGCTACTGACAAAAGACACAGATTTTTTGGGGTGCTCTCTATAGTTAGTAAGACCATGTTTGATTGTTTCTTGGAGAAGTAACAGCATGATTTCAAATAGAGAAGAAACAAAGCAAGTTAGCATTGTAGGGACATGCCAGGGCTGGGAAGAATACCTGCTCTCCCTCCCTGTAGCTTTTTACAGGAAAATATAAATATTACGGATTTCACTTTCTTACCTTTAAGTTTAAAGAGATTGCCAAAGACTTTTTATTGCTATAAGAATTCAATTCAATAAGTATTTATGGAACCTCTCACATATACAAAGCTACCTGCTGCTGACTTATAAAGGTGGTGCATACGGAACACTCATCTACTTCACCATCAGCAAGTATCTTTATATTTTATACAATAACTCAGAAGTTCAATTGCAAATGTGATTATCAGTATAATATTTATTGATATACAATATGAGATGAATTTAATAGTAATCTATATAAGCAGTTTGCAAAGAGTTTTATTGTGATCAGTTAAGTATATATAAAATAATTTATTAATAGTAATATTTAAATATTTAAGGTAAGCACAAAATTTCTAAAATAATATTATCACTAAGACTATCAATTCCAAACCAAACCAGAAAATCTGATCCATGGTTTAGATTTACATTTGAAGCATTCCATAGGTACTACATCTATACCTTACAACATCACAACAAAATATTTAGGCTGAGAAGGAAACCAATCATAAAATGTCTACAAATTGTCCCATATAACATAAAATATAAAAGTGAATCTTTGTAATAAGAGAAAAACTAAAATTTGCTATTTCAATTTTATTGCTAATTTTAACATTAAGCCTAAAACAAAATAATAACATAAAATTGATGGAAAGTGGATTTAGCTAAATGATTTGTGAGGGTGTAAGATGTAACAAAACTACTAAAAGAACTTATTATCATTATTAATGAGATAATAATAAAAATATAACAGCTTTAATAGTTAATAAACAGTTATAATAAAAATGTAAGAGTTTGCCATGCAGCAGGACACAAAGTATTTATAATTTGAAATTACCGGGAGTATCAAGGTCATTTTCTAAGTTAGTAAGTTCATCTCCACCTCCTACAACAAAGCCTTCGGAAATCTCCTCGTTAGTATCTATCTCAACTTTATCATTTTCATCTGTAGGAAAATGTAGCAATAATGTTAGTATATTATTTCTATTTTATATCATTTGTTAGAAACACTAAGGAAAAAAATTAGTATTGTAATGACAGTTCAAATTCAGGTCTGACACAGATGAGTAAGTTAAGAAATCATTTTTAAGTTACTTTTTCACTATTGGATTAACATTTATATTTTACATTCATATGTCAAAGATGAATTGTCACATCAAAGCAGATGCAAAAATTTTGACAATTTGTCACATGCTGTCTCTGAATCACTGAGCTCCTTGAATCCCTGTGTTTTAAAATGTAATCTACTGGTAATCTCTAATAACAGTACACAAAAATAAAGTTGGGGGACTTCCCTGGTGGCACAGTGGTTAAGAACCCGCCTGCCAACGCAGAGGACACGGGTTCAAGCTCTGGTCCGGGAAGATCCCACATGCCGTGGAGCAACTAAGCCCGTGCGCCACAACTACTGAGCCTGCGTTCTAGAGCCCACAAGCCACAACTACTGAGCCTGCGTGCCACAACTACTGAAGCCTGTGCGCCTAGAGCCCATGCTCAGCAACAAGAGAAGCCACCACAATGAGAAGCCCGTGCACCGCAACAAAGAGTAGCCCCCTCTCGCTACAAGTGGAGAAAGCCCGTGCACAGCAATGAAGACCCAACACAGCCAAAAACAAACAAACAAATACATAAAAATATTAAAAAAAATAAAGTTGGTTTGGTAACAAAGTCATCAAATAACGTTTCTAAATTTCACATTTTTATCATTTATTAGATATAAATGTATAAAGAAACAACTCATTCTTTATAAACTTGTAGCTATATTTAAATCATTTGCATGAAGACTTGAATGCTTTGTGCTATTAATGAAATATTATCAAAAGCATTATGCATGAATTAAGAGACAAGATTCAGACGAGAATAGACAGTACCTTTATGCAAAAGAAAGTTCAGAAACCATTAAACAGTATATCTTGGAAGACATAAAGCTGGTAGAAACACTTGTTATTCAAAATTAAATACATGGGAATAAGGTAGTCACACTATTTTTTTATACACTTTGTAAAATGTCTTAGGTCATAATTAATTAATGGTATCATTTTAAAAAAGATTTCTATTACATATTTTTCCTTTTTAAACCCTAGTGATAAAATTGGTTGAGTAATTTTGAATATTATACATTTAAAATGTCATAGCAATAGTTTGACTTGTATATTAGAAGTTAAGCTATGAATTCTGCTATTGACAGGCAATGTACCTTTTGGAGAAATATCTGTCTAGCCCTGGGAGTTGAAGAATATCCCTACTATTCTACAGTTTATTTCTCATAGGGCAACTTTTATTAATAATGAGGTGTTCCAAAGGTTATAACAATTGAGAAATACTAAATTCTATAGCTTTGGCTTAAACCTTCAATATTTGTCCTTTTCCCTGTAGAGCTTTGTGTTTGATTTTGGGCTTCCCAAGTAAATATTTACTATAAGCATTAATATTAATAATAGTTTATATTTATTGAAGACTTCCTATGTACTATGTAAGCCATTTAGAAGAATACAACACAGAGAAAAAGAATGAGAAATGCCCCCAGGGGAAAAGCACTGCTAAATGCTTTCAAATCACTAAGGTATTATACTTGGCTATATTATTTAAGTACAATCAGTTGAGAGAGCTTTTCTAATCAACTGTATTTAGTACAACTATTTGACTAATTTCATAAAAGTCAGAACCTTTATCTTCATTATCCTCAAAAATTCTTCTCTAAATAATTTTGTAGTAAAGGGAAATGAAATAAATATTTCCTGAGTGCCAAGTAAGTATTCAGAACACTTCCTCTTATCAGAGATAGTTTACTACCAATAGTTCTTAGAGTACAGTAATTTGTTGCTGCAACCAGTCTTTATTGGTTACTACTGACCAGAATTAATATAGAGTGAAAACAAAAAATTAAACATTCAGGGCTTCCCTGGTGGCGCAGTGGTTGAGAGCCTGCCTGCCGGTGCAGGGGACACGGGTTCGTGCCCTGGTCTGGGAAGATCCCACATGCCGCATAGCGGCTGGGCCCGTGAGCCATGGCCGCTGAGCCTGCATGTCCCGAGCCTGTGCTCCGCAACGGGAGAGGCCACAACAGTGAGAGGCCCATGCGTACCGCAAAACAAAACAAAAAAAATTAAACATTCATTCATTTATTTATTCAAGAAACTTCTCCTATGTGCCGGATCTGCAATTTACAAAACATTGCTAGATGTTGAAGAGATACCAAGTTGTATAAGACACTTATTCCACCTTAAAGTTATACATTCAAATGACTATAATACCATGTAGGACAGTTAAGTGTTATGGGGTAAAAATAAGGTATAGAGCAAATACAAGGGAGGAAAAGATTATTCTTTGCCAGTAGCACCAGGAATTATTTTTTGGAAGCACTAACCTTTAAATTGGGTCTTCAGAAATGTACAGGATTTCAAAAAGTACAATTGAGGGAAGGGCACTACAGGCATGAGAGCAGGAAAGGGTAGGTTATGTTCAAAGAATGGTATAAAGTCCTAATTTGCTCAAGCATACTTAAAGGGAAATAACGGGAGGTAAGACTTGAAAGGTAAAACTGCAGAGAGCATTGAAGGGTAGGATAGGAAGTTTAGATTTTACTTGGTAGGAACGGAGAGACATTTGTGTTCAAACATGATCAGCAATGTGCTGTTTAACAGACAGCAGTCTATACAAGCAGTTTCTTACCACAGTGTTTCATGGTAATCAGTTGTGAAATGTGTATAAAATAATTACTAGTAATATAAGCACTGAAGCTTATGTTGTTGTTTTTTATAAATTAGAGTAGCTCCAGTGTTATTCCTAAAATATCACTCTTGCTTACATTCTGATATGCCTTCATATGTGAAAGAAAAAGTGGTCCAGGGATTGCACACAGGAGTGCAATCCCTGGAGCCATGTGACAGCATCCTTCATGCGATATTGCTGAGTAAGATGTTGGACTCTAGCACACGAAGGGTGGAGGCAGGAAATCCAAGTTGGAGACTGTTATAAACTCCAGGTAAGTAATATGGAGAGCTTAGCCTATCATAAAAGAACTGGGAGTGGGTATGACTCGAAAACAAACTGGATATTGGGTGGTTGGGGGAGGGATACTGAGGAGAGGAAGAGTGAGGCAGATGACTCTCCAGCCAGTGACTAGGACAGCACTGCTATGAAAAGAAGCTAAGTCTGGAACTGTGGTTGGATATTGGTACTTCAGGTCCTGGGGTTATGCAGTGGGATATTCATTACCCCTTTACACAGTGCCAGGCTCCTGTGCGATGTTAAACAGGTGCCATTCATTTTATTTCCCGGCTAAATGAAATCTCTATCTATACTATCACTCACCAGTAATGCTGAGTGGGTTAACTCAATGTTTATATATGTATTGTTAACCTTAGATAAAAGGATTACTATTTGGGAAGGGGAAAAGTAAAAATTGATCTCCCATACAGTTCAGGTTTTCTTATGAATAGGTTTCCACTTTCTTTCCATTCACTGACTTCAGGTTTACAATGAACACGAATTCTTTTCAATAGTTAAAATGTTACACATTTCTTAACACCTGTCGAAATACTCTAAATGCATTTTAGCAGAATTAAAATGCATGTTTGTCTTTGTGTGTGTGTTTGAAATATTACACATTATATATACTATATATATAAGATTATATATATCTTTATGGCTAACCACTGAAAATCCAGTAGGTAAGTGGGGCAGAAAGTAAACTAGAGATCCAATACACAATGGAAGGTGGTTTGCAAGTATGGCATGTATAATGTGTGTAGGAAAAGGTAAAAAGAGCTTGTATATACATAACTGGAATGAGACAATGCATTCCAACTGACACTGCACAGTACTATAAGCAAAATGGGGATCCCAATGGTATGATTAATAGCACAGCAATAAGGCCAGTCTTACAATATTTATCAGTTATAAATAAATTGAATGAAAAATCAGGATATCTGGTGACAGTAAAAAAAGAATATCTGCACTTTTAGAAAAAGAAATTGAGGCTACCATTAAAAACATATTCACAGGGACTTCCCTGATGGTGCAATGGTTAAGAATCCGAAAAAAAAAAAAAAAAAAAAAAAAGAATCTGGCTGCCAATGCAGGGGACATGGGTTCAAGCCCTGGTCTGGGAAGATACCACATGCCGCAGAGCAACTAAGCCCATGAGCCACAACTACTGAGCCTGCGAGCCACAACTACTGAAGCCTGTGCGCCTAGAGCCTGTGATTCACAACAAGAGACGCCATCGCAGTGAGAAGCCCGTGCACCACAACAGAGTAGCCCCTGCTCCCTGCAACTAGAAAAAGCCTGCGTGCAGCAATGAAGACCCAACGCAGCTAAAAATAAATAAATTAATTAATTAAAAAAAATATTCACAGAAAATGGTGGTTTAGAGAACATAGAGATTGTACCTAAGTGTACATGAAACTGTTTCTTCCCAGGAAAAAAAAATATTTAGAATAAAATTTCTCATTTGTATCATGATTTTAAAATTCTCATTGAAGGTCCCCTATAAAATTAATAACAAAGTTATTCTATAGAAATCAAACAAATGATATAAAACAATACAAATATATTATTAATAGAAGCTGAAAATAAAAATTACTGAAGGCCTGTAAGATTTTATTTTGGGTCAACAAATTTAGATAAATCTATTTGCCATAACTGAAATAGGATAATGCAGGCACACAAACATTCTCATGGATAAAATTTTTAAATTTTCATTTATTCATTTGAAATGCAAAAACAAAGTACACTACTCCATCTAAATCAGAGAGGCAAAAATGTCAGTTTAAAAGTTCAATGACCCTCGCCTAACCCAAACCAAAGTGATAAGCTACAGAATAAAAAAATACATATATGACATATATACACAAAATATACACACATATATAAGTACACATAAAATATACAAAATCTATATCATATACAATATCCCATGTAATATATAATAAATATATGATATATTATAATATCATCTTCAAATTAGATAAACACCTTCCTTGCAAGTGCCCATGGGCCATTAATAAAAATGTAACATTTATTTGGCCAAAATAAAAACTTATTAATTCTCAAAGCAGAAATTCAGGGCATATTCTCTGACCACAATACCATACAACTAAAAATGAAAATACCACAATTCATCCACAAACAACTGTACCTCGCCAAGTAAGATCAATACAATAAATGAACCCACGAGTTTGTTACCTAAAATGAGGATTTTAAAAGGAGGCTGTTATAGGTCTATAACTAAACAATGAAGCAAAAATTGAAAAAACACATGTAGTATACCACAATATCACCTGACTCTCCTCTAAGTCCTAAAATTATGTCAAGAGGAGGACAAGTAAAAGCTAGGCTGTTGCTCCTTGGACTGATTCTGTTATTTCACAAGAATTAGGCTACTTCTGGTTGAAATAGGATGCAAGTGGGATGCTTGAATACCTGGCTTTACATGACCTAAAATATCTTGCATATATTTTCTGTGGACACCTGAGGCTTATGACACCTCACCTCAAACGTACTAAGTTTTCCTTTCCTCACTGAGGCTGGCTGCTGAGAATGGAAAAAAACAGACTTTTCAAGTAGGTTCAGGCAGTGAGTTTGAGTATCATGTTCAACACGTCCCCTAGGTTGTGCTTTAACCTTATTATTTCAGCTCTTGACTACCCCCCTCTTCTTTGTCACTTTGGACCACTGCTTCCAAAAATTTTCCCACCCTAGTCTGTCTTCTAGGCTGGTCCCTACTCAGTTCTCTCTCCTCCTTTCACACTATTCCTTATTCAGACCTGATAATTCCCATTAGACATTGGAAGAATGGACACTAATTTGTTAACTGTTTCCCCTGACATATCAACCCCATAGGGTTATTTTCATTTAGGAATTAGAATCTTGTGAAATCAAGTAAATTTCTAATTTGCTATGTAAGGGTCAGCAAACTATAGCATGGGGGCAAAATCCAGCCCACCACCATTTTGGGGTAAATAACAGGCATGCCCATTAATTTACATATTGTTCAAGCCTGCTTTCAGACTACAAGAGCAGAGTCGAGTAGTTAAGACAAAGAACATATGGTCTGCAAAGGCTATAAAAATTTACTCTGGCCCTTTCCAGGAAGTTTGCTGAATCCCGGCCTAGCACAGTGACTGGCACTGCTAAACAGATAAATGTGTATGTATGAATGGTTGAATTCTAGGCAGGAATTTTACCCTCACCCTTGACCTAAAGGTCTCTTCCCCACCTCCAGTCTTGATAGCTTCAGCTTAGGCCTTGATGCCAGAGCAGACCTAGTCGGATCCATACACGTTTATGAAGACAGGCCAATATCCACCACTGAAGTCAAGGAATAGGCCTGCACTGCTTGTAGCTCAACCTTAGCTCTGATTAAGAGACTATCATCTGGTATGTGGCCGTTTCCAACATCCAAGGTATGGTATGTCCTATGAGAGAAATGGACCCTGGGCACTTTGGTCTCCTTAGGGAACAGTCTAGACTCTTCAGCAAGTTCTCATAAGTCATCTGTTGAACCCTGTCCTGTCTTCATTTCACCTGGTTTTTCCTTTTCTAGTCTGTACTTCTTTGCTAACTTCAGAGATCCAATCCTCACTTGCTCTTTATTCACTCTGTTGACTGCTGAATGATGCCAAAATCAGGCCTGCACTTTCCCTAGTTACCAAGTTGGGAAGATACCCATTTTGGGGGTTGTAACACTAAGTCTCTCTACCTAGTCTAGTCCTGGCTTAGCCTCAACTGGGGTTGGATTACAGAGATAAGACCAATTACATAGCTGACTCATTCCACACCATTAATCAGAAATTTTTAATTCTTAGCCTTCCCAGAGTTCACAACTCATTTAGCATTGTTATCTGCTCATTGTTGGGAAAAAAAATTGAGACAGTGGATGCCTCTCTATCTTATTGTTACTGCTCTTCTATGGGTTTATGATACCACACGGAGGTAGTATTAGTAACTTTAGGGCAGTCTATCTGGAGGGTCAAGAATATGAGGCTTTTTCTATTTTTCTGAGATACAAGGAGGCAAAGATTTTTAAGGTTTACCTAGAATATCTGGAATTTTTATGATATCAAAGAAACATCTTGTTACTAATCATAAAGGAAAGCAAATTATAATAGCATTATATAATGTAGCTGTGAGTAGTTACTGCTGTTACTATAAAACTTTAGTGGTGAGTATAGAAACTGTAATAAAAATTCTGAATGACAGGAGTTGAAAAGGAAAGATGAAGGATTTAACTAAGAAACAAACATTCTGAGAATACCAGATGGACAGATACACAGCTACTTGGGAAAGCAGCTTTCAAATGTATGGGATGGAAGGTTGTATGCTATAGGCATTGGTTGGAATGCTCTACAACAGTAAGATTTTAATATAAGGAATCAATTAGAAATAACAGCAGTAAGTTTCAGTTTACTTTGAAGAAACTTATCATTGACCTAGAAATCGTTTCCTTTGTTTCAGTTCTCTAAGGTCTTATTCGAGTCCTCACTTGCCTACTCTCCAGAGTGATCTTAGCATTTAAGATTAACTCAGGACAAGTACCTGGCATGTTTTGGTAGATAAATAGGTCACATATTTTTGAAATAAAAAACCGCACAGGCGTCTTGAATATACTACTCAAATAAAAATGTAAAAAGTTTCAAGTTAAAGATGCCCAAATTGAGCACTGAGAGGCAAAACTAAAATTCCCTTTAATTATATGCACAGTCCTTGTCTGAAAATAAAACTTAGGATAATTTCTACAGATATTGAAAAAGACCCTCTTCAAACCAGGAGACTAAGAAGAAATGCATATGGGACTTATTCAAAATGCTTACATGTCAGGCTATAATGCTGGAACACTGTTAAAGCTACTTTCCAAAGATCTGGTTCAAAGTGAAAATCTCTCATGCCAAAGCTCTCCACTAACAAGTCTTGTGATCTACATGTTGAGGACTTGATTGCATTTTACTCACTCCTAATACAATTAATGAGGCATCACAGGGAATCACAAACCAAGGCCCGTCTGAGTTTTCTCCTAAATCATATTCTTAGTATTTCTTGAGTACTAATCATACTTAATCATAATCAAAGTACTTCTTGAGTTGATTTGGAAATTGGCAATAGTCATCTTCTGATTTACTATGCTTTACGTTTTTTGTAACATACTGATAGGCTAGAAACTTTATGTATTTGATGCACAACATTTTGAAGTAAGAATAAAAAGTCCCAAAACGTCCATTGCGGATTTCGGGGTTGTGTGTAGAATATGATACAAGATTCTTTAACTCACCTCCAGATGCCTTTGACCTTTCTTTCAACTTTTCTGCAGCCATTTCACTATAGCTGGGAAGTTCTGACATCTTCACTCCAGATCGAGCTTCTGCTATTAGCTGACGAGCTCTCTCTCTCAGCTGCCGACGTCGCTCTTCATCTTGCTGCTAAGATATATTGAACAGTTGCCAACTCAGTAATTGACAGAAATGCAATTTCATTTTCAATCTGATCATCATGATAGTAACTGGTTTACAGCATGGTGCTTGGCCCACATTATAAATAGGATGCTCTATATCAGTTGGATGTCATACCATTTTTAAAAGACATCCAAGAATCAGATTTTTAAAAAACATTTACAAATTATTGTATTATGTCTGTTAAAGATTCAAACTAGCCTTTAAAGAATGTTTGGCAATATAATGACTGAGAAAAAAGCAGGATCTACTATTAATAAAATAATCAGGCTTATAGGAAAAAAGTAACAATACTGAAAACATAATTTCAATTAATACCTTATTTTTTTAAGATTAGAATTTAACTTGCAATTTTCTAGTAAAGGCATAGAGCATTGGCTAAAAGAAATCTTTGATAGCAGAAAATGCTGCTACATCCTGTTGATCAAATATAGGAAGTGGTATTTTTAGGGGGCTACAGCAGGAATGGGGATAGTATACATTAGTTCCACAATTATTGTTGTTAATAGTTTTAAAATCAGAATTGGGTAACTGATGTACTTCTGTCCTCATTTCTACTATGCCTTCCCCCCAGACAAACATTGAGAAGAAAAACTAAAATCTAGTGTGGTTTTTGATATTTAAAATAACTAAAAATGACAGAGAATTAAATAACTAAAATAGGTTTTGCCTCCTAAAAAAGGGTCATTATGAATTGCAAATAATCAATGTGAAATTGCTTTGTAAACTGGAAAGTATATGATATAAGGCATTATTATGACAAAACAAAGCCTGAAATAATATGGCCCCAACATATCTGTGCAGTTATCTTCCCCTAACCTCTCTCAATCTCTATAAAACCTCACATCTATTTTTACAAAATTGTTTGTATCATGTAGTTTCATGCATCCATGGATTTGAATATATCATTTCATCTTCCTGAAATGTTCTTCTATCATCTATTTAACTCCTACTCATTCTTCAAGATTCAGTTTAAATCCACTAAACTTCCCCTGACTACTCTTCCCTCCTCCCCACTGGTGGAATGAAGTTCTCCTTCCTCTATGTTACTATAGTACCGTGTGTGTGTGTGTGTGTGTGTGTGTGTGTGTGTGTGTGTGTGTGTGTGTGAGAGATTACTTTTTAAAATAAAACCTGTCAAGTTATAACTCTGTACAAATGTCTCCTTCTCAGTAGAACTGAGCTACTTGAAGGCAGGAGCTAGATGTGATTTATCTTTGTATCTTTGGTCCTTAGTACATACCTTGGTACTTGGTACTAGATATGAAAACTTAACGATTTATACTTTCAAAGTTTATATTATAGAGGGAAAGATAAAACAGCCACAATAAGGAGGCGCGATAAAACCAGATGAAGAGTTCAGAAGAAAAAGGTTTGCTTTTGTGTGTGTCTTTTTTTTCCTTCTTTCTTTTTTTTTTTGTCAAGGGGAATGATCAACTTGAGTTGTATCTGAGAAAGATTAAAGATTAATCTGACAACAGCGTATACGATAGGCTGGCATAGGGGGACTGCAAAGAGACTACTTAGGAGGCTCTTATAAACAGTACAAGGAAGCTATAATGAGATTCAGATTTGGTATGGTGGCAATGGGAATGGAAGGAGACAGGTGTAAGAAATACATCAGAGCTAGAATTGGTACCTGTACCAATTCTTAGTAACTGATTAGATGTAGAGGGAAGAAAAAAGCTGAATCAGAAGAGACAGGGGTAAGACACTAGCTTGGAGGAGTTCAAGGCTAGGCAATTCTTTCACAAATTTTGATATGGCTAGAATAGAGAGCTGTCAAAATTAATGCGGGTAGACTAACAGAGGTATTGAATGGACCCAGAGACAAGCTTGAAGTTCCCAGTGGACAAACTGAAGCAATTTCAGTACCAAAACAAACAAGCACAATGACTGCAATGAATTGAATCAATGAAATCACACACTGAATAAATGAAAACTCATCAATTCATTACGACATTCAAAAAGTTCTTAGAAGGATATATAAACTCATTTGAGGTAGCTTTTAAAAGAACTCCTGAAAATTACTAATTAGAGGAAAAAATCAAACACTTATCCTGTCTTTCCAGTGGGAACTGAAGTTTAGGGTAACTAAATAGTCCCAGTCAATTACAGAAAGCTCAACTTTATAAAATAATACCAGCTATAATAATAATATTATGTATTTTCCAAAGATGGCCATGACAGTATTTCTCATCCCACATGCTTTCTGCAATGTGACCTTGCCATTCCCTCATCAAAAGGTAAAGCTTAATTCCCCTCTCCTTGAGTGTGGGCCAGCTTTAGTGACTTAAACATAATCAACAGAATGTAGAAGTGCTGCAGGTGATTTTCAAGGCTAGGTCAGAAAAGGCTACACCCCTTTTGCCCAGTTCTCTTGAAATTCTCGCATTTTGTACTTTCTGGGAACCTAGCTGTCATGCTGTGAGAATCCCAAGCTACACGTAGGTGCACCAGTCCACATTCCCAGCCAAGTTCAGCCTTAAGTCTTCCTGGCTCATGTGTCAAACATGTGAATAAAGCCTTCTTCAGAATCTCCGCTTTTAGCCATTTTGGGTCACCTCTAACTGTTCCAGTCTCCCCAGCTGACACCCCAGACAACGTGGAACAGAGACAAAGCATCCACACTGTACCCTATATGAAGTCCTGACCCATAGAATCTGAGAATAAAAAAAATTTTTACACCATTAAGTTTGGGATTGTTTGTTTTACAGCATTAATAATTGGACCATATGCTTAAGTAACACCACACAGATTATTTCCTAATTGCAAGAGGAAAATCTAATTTTAAATGGAGAGATCAGAACTAGATCAGGGATTAGAATCCACTACTCTAATGGTCAGTCTTAGCATCACTAATGTTGAGTCAACCATATGTTATGTTTTTTTTTTAATTTTTAAATTAAATTTATTTTTAAAATTATTTTTGACTGTGTTGGGTCTTCATTGTTGCACATAGGCTTTCTCAAGTTGTGGTGAGTGGGGGCTACTCTTCGTTGCAGTGCACGTGCTTCTCATTGAGGTGGCTTCTCTTGTTGCAAAGCACAGGCTCTAGGTGCACGGGCTTCAGTAGTTGCGGCACGTGGGCTCAGTAGTTGTGGCTCGCAGGCCCTAGAGTACAGGCTCAGTAGTTGTGGCACACGGGCTTAGTTGCTCCGTGGCATGTGGGATCTTCCTGTACCAGGGATCAAACCCATGTCCCCTGCATTGGCAGGAGGATTCTCAACCACTGCACCACCAGGGAAGTCCCTGTTATATGTTTTCTTGATATGAAGCACATGAAGCGAACACCACCTATAATATTCTAGCCCAGATGTCTAAAGTGAATCTACTAAGCCTTCAGATACAACCTCCAGTTTATCATAAACACAGGAAACAGAGAAACATGATAAATGACACAGCAAGGAAGCAACCAAACAAATCTAGAAAGTAGTATATTCAGGCCAATTAATCTGGTCATTTTAATAAGAGTTATGAAAACAAACACAACAAAAAAACAACTAATCACCATCTCCACCAACAAAAGGGACTTGACCAGATGTAATGTGTGTAGTCCTAGGTTAGATACTAGTTTGGATAAAGCAGCTGTAAAAGACACTGTTGAATCAATTAGAGAAATCTGAATATAATTAGTTATTAAATGAGAGAAAATACAACTTGACTGAAAAAATTGTTTATACAGTAATAACTTCGTCTTGTCTTTTTGGTAAAATAAATACATAAGACTTGGAAGGTTATTCACAAAATTGTCATGGTGGAGATATCTGGGTATGGAAATGTGATATTTTTGTTTTCTTTGTCTTCATTTTCTAACTTTCTATAATACACATGTACTACTACTCTTGTAATAAAAGTTATTTTTTAAAAGTCTTGGGGGAAGGGAGGAAAGACATGAGATGGTAGGCTTTTGGGGTGGGTGGTAGGGGAAAAGAAGAGAGATCTAACATTCAAGGGAAATTTTCTTTTCTTTTTTAAAAAATATTTATTTATTTTGGCCGCACCGGGTCTTAGTTGAGGCGTGGGGGATCTTCTTTGCAGCATGCGGGATCTTTAGTTGCGGCGTGCGTGTGAGATCTAGTTCCCTGACCAGGGATCGAACCCGGGCCCCCTGCATTGGGAGCGCAGAGTCCTAGCCACTGGAAAACCAGAGAAGTCCCTCAAGGGAAATTTTCTTAATATTTAGAGACACGAGCTTATTTGTAGTTAGAGGAGTAGTACGTACTGGGCAGAGTGAGACCAAAGACGCAAGAATAATATACAAAAATGCTTAGTTCATTATTAATACTTCTGAACTTAGAAAATAAAAGGAAATGCAGGCTTGATAATAGTGACTTTGGTAATGGTTGCTGATATTTGTTGAGCTTTTATGTGCTAAGTGCTTTATATGCATGATCTCATTTAAGTTTTACAACCTGATTTTTACCAATGAGAATATTTAAGTTTAGAGTTCCAAGGACACACAGCTAGAACTGATGTCAGAGCCAGGAGTCCAGCCCAGGTCTGTCAGACTACAGGGACCTGCTTTTAACCTTCAAACTATTTGATCCCCCAAAAGTATCAAATTACATGACCAACTGAGGAAAATTGAGCTTTTACTAAACTTTCATCTTTCAAACTTAAGAAAAGTTAAGAGCACTAATAAAAACCATTATTTGATATGCCTCAGGCAACTAGGTTTAAGTGAATTTCACTGCGTGTAATAACTTCTCACAGAGCTGGAATTTGGTGATTCAGACTAAGATGAAGTGGTCTTGGGTCATCTTAACTGCGTAAAAATGAAATAAATGATTCTACCTTTATGAATATGAAATGGGAACCTAGTTTTTTCTTACCAGCTACCGCTTCCCCCTCCTCCCCCAAAAATATTCCCCCCTGCAAATGTTTCTGAGAGCTTACCAAGAGTGCAATTTAAAGCAGGCAATTATTAATAAAACCAACTCTAAATACTAATTAGGGACACTTTATCAATTTCCATGTAAATTATTTGTTTGTACCTATTTACCCATCATTGTTCTCTATAAAATAGAAAAAATGTAAATGAACAAATCAGAATGCAGCTCTAATGGGACTTTCTGTTTATAACCATTAGCCCAGAGGTGTGCTGTAATTCAGTTCTCAAGTAGCAAGATTTAGCCTCATTAACAGACTGCAAGGGCAGGTTACAACTCATAAAACCCTACAGTAAACAAAGTTTATGGACACAGCACAAAATCTTGAGCCTGACTGACAGAATTCTAGTTCCCTATCAGATTGCCCTGATTT
Organism: Kogia breviceps; assembly: GCF_026419965.1. Lineage (NCBI taxonomy): Eukaryota > Metazoa > Chordata > Mammalia > Artiodactyla > Physeteridae > Kogia > Kogia breviceps. The sequence goes on from NC_081320.1 coordinate 50,698,443, forward strand.
ACTTTTCTACTAATGTCCTAACACCACAGAGATAATTTTTCTTGGGTCTTAGAGGGTTCCAGTGGGATGGCATATCTGTGTTATTTGTTTTCTCACCCATTGAGTTTCCTTAAGACAAAGAACCAACTGAAAAAATAGAAGTTAATTGTTAAGGTCACAAGGAAAAGCTTGTAATTATAGCAATTGATTATGCAACCAATTTAATTGATAGTATTATTAATATCCAGATTCCTTATATGTAAAACTATTTTAATTTTTATATATAAGCTTCATTAAAAGTCAGTTTTTACAAATTGGGAGATTGGGATTGACATATATACACTAATATGTATAAAATGGATAACTAATAAGAACCTGCTGTATAAAAAAATAAATAAAATTAAATTTAAAAAAATTTTTAAAGTCAGTTTTTACAGTAATATTTAAAGAATAGATAGCAACAAAATCTATGTGTCTTTTACTCAAAAGAAACATTGTTGGGCTTCCCTGGTGGCGCAGTGGTTGAGAGTCCGCCTGCCGATGCAGGGGACACGGGTTCGTGCCCCGGTCTGGGAAGATCCCACATGCCGCGGAACGGCTGGGCCTGTGAGCCATGGCCGCTGAGCCTGTGCGTCCGGAGCCTGTGCTCCGCAACGGGAGAGGCCACTACAGTGAGAGGCCCGTATACCGCAAAAAAAAAAAAAAAGAAAGAAAGAAACATTGTTTATGTCAAAGGAATATGACCAGAGAGTAAGGGCAGTGATTATTTCATTATTTTTGTATGTTTGTATAGGTGAATATTTCTGACAATGATGGTCTGCCTAAACCTACTCAAGTACAGATATGTGTTATCTGTTTTTTTTATTTGTTTGTTTTTTGTTTTTGCGGTATGCGGGCCTCTCACTGTTGTGGCCTCTCCCATTGCGGAGCACAGGCTCGGGACACGCAGGCTCAGCGGCCATGGCTCACGGGCCCAGCCGCTCTGCGGCATGTGGTATCTTCCCGGACCGGGGCACGAACCCGTGTCCCCTGCATCGGCAGGCAGACTCTCAACCACTGCGCCACCAGGGAAGCCCATGTTATCTGTTTTGACCATTTTGCATTCAAAAGAAGATAGAAACTCACAGCTGTAAATAAGTCATCTGTTTACTATATCTGCTGAAAAAAATAAAGGAATCTTTTCAATGGGATGCAAACCTAAGTAACTTAGAAGACTGCTGTCATTAAAAGTACACTCGAAAAATTCAACACATAGGAAACCTATGTATCTTTCATTTACCTGCCTAGTCTAAATAAACTTAAAAAAATTGAAGTAGGCTTCCTATTTCTAAGAATGGGTCTGATGACATTTACTTTTTTCTACACAGTACTGTTTACAGAGTTAGACCGAGTTATATGGAACATTCGAGCTTTTGTAAGACAGATGTACTCTTTAGAGGGTTTGATGGAAGCTGTATTTTTGAGTAAATACTAGCTGTGTGCCTGTGCAGTGTCTTCACACATGTTGTCTCACTTACCATTCACCACTCTGAGGTAACCACTATGACTCTGATTTGACAGAAATGGAATCTCACTAAAATATACTGCCCAAGGTCATACATCTTGTAAATGGCATAGTAAGAATTAAAATCACTGTCTGATTTCAAAGTGCTGGTCCTAGCTATTACATTACTGGTGTTCAGAAAATTTGTCTGAGGCCTTACTGCTATTGTCATTAAAAAAAACAACAGTTCTTTACTTACACTTGGGCTATACATATCAGGTTAAACTCCCCTTTGTGCTACTGAATACAGAGAGGGAAAGAGAAATTACCTTACTTATATTCATTTAAAACTTAGGTTCCTGACTTTAAATTATAAGTCTTCAGAAAAGTGCTGAATGTGGTACATTTAAGCTTCACTTTCCTCTTTGTTAACATCTTCAGAATAAGGCAAAAGTCCTGTTATGGTACAAAAAGCTTGTATTTCAACACAACGAATTTAAAATATTCAAATATAGAAGATGGATCAGAACTAACCACTTTGGACATAAACTGAAAAAATATTTAGCCCTTTCACAGCATGTCTTCAAGTTGCTATTTTTCTTATCGTTCTAAAATGGTCTACAATCTGCCATAGATAGACGCACTAGTAAAACTTGACAATTTAAGGACAAACTCTTCAAGAATAAGTAATGTAATTCCTTGTTTCCTTTCCATAAAAATGTATTGGTATGCAATTTTTATATTTCACAGTTCACCGACATCTAGGCAAGCTTTCTTCCACTGCTTCAATGGTGCTACTTTTAATTTTATCCTCCTTAGTCGTAGTAATTAAAGTGATCAGCAGTGGCATCCCAGCGGCTTTGACACAGCTACAACCCCCTAGCAGACTTTTGCTTTTAAGGGGAAGGGGAAGAAAAAGACTAGAGTTTCATTTCACAGAGAACAAGAAAATCAAGCTTCTCCAATCCTCAACTTTATTCAATTGTTCTTTCAGCAGCCTTTGGATCTTAAGAATCAAATAAAAATGGCTGCCATGGGGGGTCCTTTTTATACTTGCCGCAAATGTCACCGACTGACATTACTTTAGCCAAAAAATGATGCCATGGATTTGTGAAGGTGAATTAGAACATGAGAAACTGTCAGTGTAGCTGCTGAGATCATTACCCACCCAAGGGTGTCTTTTATAGCATTAGATATTTTTATTCAGTCAGTTGAAAACTATAGATTGAGAAGTCTTTCTATTTAAGAAACATGTCTACACACATTTTCATGAAATAAGCTTTTACAAAATTTAGAAATATATTGTTTCAAATAATGTAGTTTGCATCCTTAGTCTTTGTAAATTTGTGTTTATAACAGCACAAATCACCCTATTTCTATCAACAAACCTATATTCCATACTATCATGTGCTTACTTGAGTTCTTCAGTGTTTCATACAGTCTTAGGAGTTGGACTTTTATTAATTGGGCTAAATACATTTTAACTTACCTAAATTTTTTTAAAGGGCTTTACTTAGTACTGCTAATATTTAACAGGATTCTGTTTTCAGAATGGTCCGTGAAATTCCTCAATTTTATAGTAAACTAAGAGAAAGAACTTGACTGCCACCCTTTCAGCATTAGACAGGAAGCAAGGCTCTGTTATTAGGCATTCAGAAAGGATAAAAAAAAAAAAAATCTGTGCTTGTCCAGAGGCAAGGATTACCAAAGTGCACCTATTTACTTGCTTCCAAAGATAGAATAAAATAAAAAATAAAATTATAAGATCTTTAAAGGTTTGGGTAGACTAGATAGTTTCCCGCCAGCTTGATCAGCTCTTGACTGAATAAATAGGATTTAGAGTAAAACATTAAAACTGTTTAGCAGATCTTTTCAACCCGTTTCAAACTTTTCTTATGCTGGTTTGTAATATAAGCAGACATGCTTATAAATGGCCACACCTGCTCATTTCTCTGGGGATGGCCTGATCTCTGTTTCTCTAACAAAGAAAGAAAGAAAGAAAAAAATCAGCCTTTCTTGTTGCAAAACAGAGTGGAAAGTCAAAATCTTTCTCAAGTTTGCCCCATCTGGTCAGATTAAATCTTTGATCAACCCTGGGGATTACATTTATTTTTGTAGTAACTACTAAATTTTGAATTTGTTTAAAATACATAGGCAAAATATTAAACAGAATGTGAATTTAAGTTTGAGATCTAGTTTTTAATATATGAGCAGAAAGCATAAAAGGACTAGTTCAGAAAAAATAGACATGCATTTCAAGAATTTAGATTTCATTAGTATTCATTTCACACAACGGAATATATCATACTCAAGTTTTAAAAAACATATCTCTTTGTTTCCAAATACAGAAATGATCATTTTTAATTGTAGCATTTGTTTTGCCTGAGTGCTGTAAAAATAAAGAATTCTAAACATAAAA